>NC_091773.1:79351127-79656127 GCF_029378745.1 Bos indicus
ATAAAACCCCTTGGGCCATGTGTCTCCTGGGTTGCTGACCTGTTGATTCTCCTGCTCTACATGACCAGGACTCCAGGGTCACACAGTGAAAGTGGGATACTACAGGCACAGATTAAACCAGACATAACTCACTCAGGGAAAAAGTTATTTTTTTTAACCTCTACAAAAAACAGTTTCATCTTAGACTAAATTTAGCAGACAATTGTAGGTAATTAAAAGTTTGCTAACTGTTTTAATTCCTTAATTTTGCACCGAGCTTCTCAGTTTTGAATTCAAACATAAATTCAAAAAGGAGAAAATAGGTATCAAGGCCTTGCTTGCTTGTTTGCTCAGGCGTGTCCAACTCTTTGCAACCTATATAAGGCTCTATATAAGGACTCTATATAAGGCTCCTCTGCCCATTGGATTCTTCTGGCCAGAATATTGGAGTGAGTTGCCATTTCCTCCTCCAAGGGATCTTCCCAATCAAGAGGCTGAACACCTATCTCCTGTATCTCCTGATTTGCAGGAGGATCCTTTACCTGCTGAACCATTAGGGAAGCCCATATCAGTTCAGCTCAGTTCAGTCGATCAGTCGTGTCCGACTCTTTGTGACCCCATGAACCACAGCACGCCAGGCCTCCCTGTCCATCACCAACTCCCAGAGTCTACCCAAACCCATGTCCATTGAGTCGGTGATGCCATCCAGCCATCTCATCCTCTGTTGTCCCCTTCTCCTCCTGCCCTCAATCTTTCCCAACATCAGGGTCTTTTCAAATGAGTCAGCTCCTCACATCAGGTGGCCAACATATTGGAGTTTCAGCTTCAACATCAGTCCTTCCAATGAACACCCAGGACTGATCTCCTTTAGGATGGACTGGTTGGATCTCCTTGCAGTCCAAGGGACTCTCAAGAGTCTTCTCCAACACTACAATTCAAAAGCATCAATTTTCGGTGCTCAGATTTCTTTATGGTCCAACTCTCACATTCTCATACATGACCACTGGAAAAACTATAGTCTTGACTAGACAGACCTTTGTTGGCAAAGCAATGTCTCTGCTTTTTAATATGCTCTCTAGGTTGGTCATAACTTTCCTTCCAAGGAGTAAGTTCAGTTCAGTTCAAATCAAGATTACAAATGAAGAAAGTCATTCTTTTATTTATACACCAAATAGTCTTATAATGCTCAAACCTTATGAGTAATTCCAGTAAAAACTGTTCTTACTAAAGGTAAAGGAAACAACAATACAAAGCCTGAGGATTTTAAGAGTGTACAGTGCATTACAGATATGAAAATTATTTGGTATTGTTGGAATGAGCTGTGGAAGATGAGATTGAAGGTCTAGTCAGGGCTAATCTGGTGACATGCTAGAGAATTTGGACCCTATTCTGAAGTTTTATGCTCAGATCCAAGCTTTATTATGTTTATTCTGGTTACAGAGAGAGAGAGAGAGCATAGATTTTAAGTAGGAAGTAAACTGCAGGTAAGTCAAATTCAGTGGTTAATTCAGAAATCCAGCAAAAATTGACAGTGGCATTAATCTTTTTTTTTTTTTTCCCCTAAGAGGATACAAAGAAAGAGTTGGGTTTGGGAAGTCTTAACAAGGACAGATTAATTTATTTTTCAATAGCTGCTGCTGCTGCTGCTAAGTCACTTCAGTCGTGTCCGACTCTGTGCGACTCCACAGACGGGAGCCTGCCAGGCTCCCCCGCCCTTGGGATTCTCTAGGCAAGAACACTGGAGTGGGTTGCCATTTCCTTCTCCAATGCATGAACGTGAAAAGTGAAAGTGAAGTCGCTTAGTCTTAGCGACCACATGGACTGCAGTGCACCAGGCTCCTCCATCTGTGGGATTTTCCAGGCAAGAGTACTGGAGTGGGGTGCCATTGCCTTCTCCATTGCAATAGCTAGACTACTATAAATTGGTAAGTGATTCACTTTACAGCACATGTCTTTTCATATCCAAAAAGTGTTTTTCTAGTTATCCAGCCTACTATGGGTTCTAGAAGGTGCTATTTAATTTTTACTGTTCTCTAGTGATAGTCACACAATAGTGGCCAACTCTTTGTGACCCCATGAACTTTAGCCTGCCAGGCTCCTCTCTCCATGGGCTTCTCCAGGCAAGAATAGTGGAGTATGTTGCCATTTCCTTCTCCAGGGGTTCTTAACCTATCCAGAAAATAAAATAAAAAATCAGTTTTCTGATTTAGGAAAAGCTTTAAGTTCCTTAATTACCTATGACTGCATCTATGCTTCTTAAAAATTCCAAGTGCTGTATTATTGCAACTGGTTTAAGAGGAATGTGACTGGCATCTTGATTATTAGACTCCTGTTGCATCTGGGAACTCAAATTGCAGCAGAAAATAAAAAGCCAAGTCAACTGAGGACAGCATTCAGAATTCACATCCTCCACCTCCAAAATGGGAAAAAAAATACTTCTAGGATCATTGCCGTCTAATAAGACACCAGTTGAAAGATGAAGGTAAAACAAAATTGTTTTCTTGTAAATGATAACAACTGTAGTGGTCAGGACTGCTACTTTTCCTTTACTAGAAGACACATTTCTTTATATTGTGGAATTATCCATTTACTTAATAACATTTAAATTCTAGCTAATGAAATAGTATTCTGAATTCTTACAGCAGTAAGAATAAATTTCTTTAGAAAATCCAGTGGCTAAAAAAACATAAAACTGCAGTCCTTTTCATTGGAATTAGTAAATCAATGCAATGAAAACAAATGTTACAGTCGCATCATAACCAGGATTTATTTTGCATGCCATTCCTGGGGCCAGCTGTTAATAAAATCATATTAACAGGGCTAAAGTAGCATGAAAATGTTGATAATGTTTAAACTTTAAGCTAGGGAGATTATAACTCAGATTATAAATTTTTTTCCACATTCCAATTTTCATTTAAATTAAAAAAAAGTATTTCCAATAAAAATAATTTAAAGCATTGAAACTTCATGATCTGTACCACTGACTGCCTTTCTATAGTTGTTTTGTGATGTGGCCTTATTACAAAGAGTGCCCTACCTTCTTAAAAAAATACGTCTTTCTTCCCTTTTTAATACCTTTACTCTTTAGTTTCATCAACATTAATTAAAACATTTATCTATTTTTAAGAGTATCCATATATAATGGTATATTGAAACAGTTTTATTGTATATATTACACAGTTGATTTCAGATGTTTGAGACGTTTGAACATTTATTCAAAAGTATTCACAAATGGGGCTTCCCAGATGTCACAAGTAGTAAAGAACCCACCTGCCAATTCAGGAATCATAAGAGACACATGTTTGATCTCTGAGTCAGAAAAACCCTTTGGAGGAGAGCATGGCAACCCACTTCAGTATTCTTATCCGAAAAATCCAGTGGGCAGAGGAGCCTGGTGGGCTATAGTCCATAGGGTTACAGAGAGTCAGGCATGACTGAAGTGCTTTAGCATGAACACATACATTCAAAAATGAATTTGCCCACATTATCAACATCTATTTAGGTCATGTTGAGGCTTATTTAACTATTTCTACTCAACAGTATTTCTGGTCAACAACTCAACCCTGAATATTCATTGGAAGGATTGATGCTAAAGCTCAATACTTTGGCCACCTGATGTGAAGAGCCGACTCATTGGAAGACCCTGATGCTGGGAAAGAATGAGGGCAAGAAACGGGGGTGACAGAGGATGAGATGGTTGGATGGCATCACTGGCTCAATGGACACGAGTGTGAGTAAACTCCCAGAGATGGTGAAGGACAGGGAAGCCTGGTGTGCTCAAGTTCATGGAGTCGCAAAGAATCAGACACAACCTAGCAACTGAACAGCAACTGGACATCAAAAACAAAATGGTAGAAACCATGGTCCTAAAATTTCATTGTATCTGTCTCCATGCAGTGTGGTTGTCTCCCCATACTCATTTTCCTTTTCTTCTTTCCTGAAAGAGCTCCAAGGTTTAGTTAAGAACAATAATGTTCAGAATAAAGACCATATTCCCTATCCTTTTCAGCTATTAATACCTAGGAGAAGGTTATCAATTATTGGCCAATAAAATAAACATTTGAGTAGACCTCAGGAAGATCTGATGTCTAAAGAACTAATTCAGCTGAGTGGGGCCCATGATTCCTAATTTGCTTCTCCTGTTCTGTGGAATATATACATAGAATATATGTTTCCCTATACCTGGGATGTACACGTGAGGGCTAGAGCTCCTGCGGCTAGCTCGGGTCGCTACACAGAGCTGAAGACAGAAATCACACAAAGAGGTAAGACACAGGTGGATCACTGATGAAACCATACTGCTATCTTATACTGCCTAATCACAGAATTTTTTTTTAATGAAAAGAAATACGGTTCTATTTTAATTAATACCAGGAAGATTTTTATTCTCCTCTGGCAAATGATGGTATTCATTGTGACCTATCTCTAGAACAATAATTTTGTTTGAAATAAATAGTGACACAAACTTTCTTATACACGAAAGAAATTTATTTAAAAACAAAATTACCAAAATGGAAGTCCAAAGATAAAATTGGATCTTGGAATTGTGTGATCAGTGTATCCTAATCAGGAGGCAGATTTACTCAGTCTCTCAGCTCTGCAACACAAGTGTCAGAGTCAGTGGTTCTAATACTGCCTTTTCTTGATCATAAAATAGCTACTAGTGGTCACTGAGACTCAGTTCAGGTCAGTTCATCTGTCTCTCAGTCGTGTTTGACTCTTTGAAAACCCATGGACTGCAGCACGTCAGGCCTCCCTGTCTATCACTAACTCCCAGAGTTTGCTCAGATTCATGTCCATCAAGTCAGTGATGCCATGCAACCATCTCATCCTTTGTCATCCCCTCCTCCTCCTGCCTTCAATCTTTCCCAACATCAGGATCTTTTCAAATGAGTCAGTTTTTCGCATCAGGTGGCCAAAGTATTGGAGTTTCAGCTTCAACATCAGTCCTTCCAATGAATATTCAGGACTGATTTCCTTTAGGATGGACTGGTTGGATCTCATTGCAGTCCAAGGGACTCTCAAGAGTCTTCTCCAACACCACAGTTCAAAAGCATCAATTCTTAGGCCCTCAGCTTTCTTTATAGTCCAACTCTCACATTCATGCATGACTACTGGAAAAACCATAGCTTTGACTAGACGTACCTTTGTTGGCAAAGAAACGTCTCTGATTTTTAATATATTATCTAAGTTGGTGATAGCTTTTCTTCCAAGGAGCAAGCATCCTTTAATTTCATGGCTGCAGTCACCATCTGCAGTGACTTTGAAGCCCAAGAAAATAAAGTCTGTCACTGTTTCCATTGTTTCCCCATCTATTTGCCATGAAGTGATGAGACCAGATGCAATGATCTTAGTTTTCTGAATGTTGAGCTTTAAGCCAACTTTTTCACTCTCCTCTTTTGCTTTCATCAAGAGGCTCTTTAATTCTTCACTTTCTGCCATAAGGGTGGTGTCATCTGCATATCTGAGGTTACTGATATTTCTCCCAGCAATCTTGAGGTTGAATTCATCTTTTTAGTGTCAGACAAGGGGAGATAAGAAAGAAAATAATTTTGCCCAAACTGGTAATACAAATCTTCCCTTTAATCTTGATGTATTTATGTCACATTTCCTGTTTTGAGTCATAAGAGTTGACTGGGGAAGACCTTAGACCAATTTGCTAAAATTAATCACCATTTATTCCTGGAGGCACTGATGATATCTCTCTTCTCTCAGTTATAAACGGTTACATACAGTTACAGACAGATGTCTAAATCAAGTTAGGCTTACTGAGAAAAAGAGTTTTGTCCTCATTTCATGTCAATGATGCTACATTAAAGATTGCCATTATCTTGAAAGTTCAAACTAAGCCAGATAGTTTATAGAAAATATGAATCATTTGAATAGCAGGAAAATGAAGGCAAACACACTTAATTACTGTTTTGAGTGATTTGCTTTTGAAAACACTTTTTGAATATGAATTACTGACCTCTTGAATAAGCAGACTATCTAGACATTAAGAAATTTCAACTATATTCCTAGTAGTTTATGTTGCATCATGTTATATTACAAAATTCCCACGGCCTGTATCTGGGTTCAGGATTAATTTCCAGTGGCAGTATTTATTGTCTTACAGTGAGCTAGGCAACATGCAAGTAGCCATAAACCATATGCAATAGAATTTTAAGAAAGATAAATGTTTATTGTGAAGGAAAGGTTTGTGTTGAAGAGTAGCTATGTTTTACAGTTACCGAAATTTTTGAGAGATTGGAAAAGGGCTTTTAAGAATAAAAAAAAAAAATCAGAATTAAAAAAAAACACAGGCATTTTCAATATGACTGAAGATTTTCTTACCTGCTATATTTTCATGTTTATAAACTTGCACAAAACAATGTAGCATGTTTTTTAATAAATGTTATTATGACTCTAATATTTCAACTGTACTACTCATGTTTACCGATTATCCAGTTTTTGTGCCATATCAAAATTGTGCCAGGTAATCCATATTTTTCCTCAGAGTATAGTTCAAGACTGAGCTTCCCTGGTGGCTCAGTGGTAAATAATCCGACTGCAGGAGACTCGGTTTCGATCTCTGGATCAGAAAGTTATCCTGGAGAAGGGCATGGCAACCCACTCCAGTATTCTTACCTAGAGAATCCCATGGACAGAGGAAGCTGGAGGTCCATGGACCATAGGGTCACAAAGAGCCCAACATGACTGAGGCAACTGAGCACAATCTCATACACCCTTGAGCAACACAGATTTGAACTGCATGGGTCCACATTTATTATTTTTCAATAAATATGATGTCTGTATTTTTATTTTACAGATCTTTAACTTAGTATGAGAGATAGTTTGTGTTTGATTAGAAATCATGATTCTGTTGTTCAGTCACTCAGTCATGTCCTACTCTTTGTGACTCCATGGATTGCAGAATGCCAAGCTTCCCTGCCCTTCACCACCTCCTGGAACTTGCTCAAACTCATGTCCATTGAGTTGATGATGACCTCCAACTATCTAATCCTCTGTCATCCCCTTCTCCTTCTGCCTTCAATATTTGCCAGCATCAGGGTCTTTTTCAATGAGTCAGTTCTTTGCATCAGGTGGCCAAACTATTGGAGCTTCAGCTTTAGCATCAGTCCTTCCAGTGAATATTCAAGATTGATTTCCTTTAGGATTGACTAGTTTGATCTCCTTGAAGTCCAAGGGACTCTCAAGAGTCTTTTCCAACACCACAACTCAAAAGTACCAATTCTTTGTTGCTGGGCCTTCTTTATGGTCCCACTCTCACATCCATACATGACTACTGGAAAAACCATAGTCTTGACTAGACGGACCTTTGTTGGCAAAGTAATGTCTCTGTTTTTTAGTATGTCTAGGTTTGTCGTAAGTTTTCTTCTAAGGAGCAAGCACCTTTTAATCATGGCTGCAGTCACCAACTGCGGTGATTTTGGAGCCCAAGAGAATAAAGTCTGTCACTATTTCCATTGTTTCCAGAGATCACAATATGTGGAATCAAAAGTTCTAGAATGTGAGTCCCGATTGTATCCACACTATTTCAGCTTCCTCTCCTTGGGCAAGTCTTTTTCAATTTTAGTGGCGCAGATAGCAGTGCTTGGATTTTCCACTGTACTCGGGTCAGTGCCCCAACTCCTGAGTTGTGCAAGAGTCAACTATTTATGGATCTATCTATCATCTATGTAGCAAACTTTTTTATGCTCTCTGCATTTCTCCCCGTTGATTACCATTTATCTTACAAGACCTTATCCTTGACTTTCGTTGCTTTACAGTAATTCTTGAAACCAGGTATTGTATATTCTCCACATGTCTTCCTGTTTCCAAATGGGTTACAACTTTTCTTTGCATTTCCATGTTCAAAGTATAACATATGTTTTCAACTTTTACCAAAAAATCTTAAAAATTCCAATCTGTGCTTTATTTTGAACCTACATTATAATTTCTGGAGAGGTTTCATTCAAAAATATTGAGTTTTCCAATGTAACCATGCTATTTTTCTCTTTTACTGAGATTCTCAGTTTCTCTCACAACATGTAAGTTAAATTTATTACATGTTATACATTTTCAGAAACTTTTTAAAGGGTGCTTAATTTCATGATTTGTTTTCTAAATATTTGCTACTAGTTTGTACAAGAGATTTTGTTAGTTGACCTTTTATTCTAGATCTTGTTATATTTGTTTTTTAATTCTGTATTGTCTTGTTGATTTTTAAAGACTTTCTAATTAGCAGTCATTTTAACTAACGAGGAGAGAGAAGAAAGTCTTAAGTGAACAATACAAAGAAATAGAGGAAAATAATAGAATGGGAAATACTAGAGATCTCTTCAAGAAAATTGGACATATCAAGGGAACATTTCATGCAAAGATGGGCTTAATAAAGAACAGAAAAGGCAAGGACCTAACAGAGGCAGAAGAGATTAAGAAGAGGTGGCAAGAATACACAGAACTGTACAGAAAAGATCTTAATGACCTAGATAACCAAGGTGGTGTGATCACTCACCTAGAGCCAGACATTCTGGAGTGTTAAGTTAAATGCACCTTAGGAAGCATCACTACAAACAAAGCTAGTGGAGGTGATGGAATTCCAGCTGAGCTACTTCGAATCCTAAAAGATGATGCTGTGAAAGTGCTGCACTCAATATGCCAGCAAATTAGGAAAACTCAGCAGTAGCTGCAGGACTGGAAAAGCTCAGTTTTCATTCTAATGCCAAAGAAAAGCAATACCAAAGAATGTTCAAATTACCACACAATTACACTCATTTCACATGCTAGCAAAGTAATGCTCAAAATCTTCAAGCTAGACTTCAACAGTATGTGAACTAAGACCTTACAGATGTACAACTGGAATCTAGAAAAGGTAGAGGAGCCAGAGATGAAATTGCCAACATCCACCAGATCACAGCAAAAGCAGGGAAATTCCAGAAAAACATCTACTTTTGCTTCATTGACTACACTAAACCCTTTGACTGTGTGGATCACGACAAACTGTGGAAAATTCTTAAAAAGATGGTAATCCCAGACCCTCTTACCTGCAGTCTGAGAACCTGTATGTAGGTCAAGAAGCAAAAGTTAGAACCATACGTGGAACAATGCACTGGTTCAAATTTGGGAATGGAGTACATCAAGGCTGTATATTGTCACTCTGCTTATTTAACTTATATGCAGAGTACATCAAGCAAAATGTCATGTTGGATGAATCACAAGCTGAAATCAAGACTGCTGGGAGAAATATCAGTAACCTCAGATATGCTGATGATACCACCTTAATAGCAGAAAGTGAAGAGAAACTAAAGAGCCTCTTGATGAAAGTGAATGTGGAAAGTGAAAAACCTGGCTTAAAACTCAACATTCAAAAAACTACGATCTTAGCATCAGGTTCCAACACCTCATGGGAAATAAATGGGGAAAAAATGGCAGACTTTATTTTCTTGGTCTCAACGGTCATTGTGGATGATGACTGCGGCCATGAAATTAAAAGACATCTTCTGCTTGGAAGAAAACCTAAGAGAAATCTGGACAGCATATTAGAAAGCAGAGACATCATTTTGCTGACAAATGTCTATATAGTCAAAGCTATGGTTTTGCCAGTAATTGTGTTTGGAAGTGAGAGTTGGACCACAAAGAAAGCTGAGCACCAAAGAATTAACGCTTTCATATTACGGTGCTGAAGAAGACTCTTGAGAGTCCCTTGGACAGCAAGGAGATCAAACCACTTAATCCTAAAGGAAATCAGCCCTGAATATTCACTGGAAGGACTGATGCTGAAGCTGAAATTCCAATAGTTTGGTCACCTGATGCAAAGAGTCAAATTATTGGAAAAGACCTGGATGCTGGAAATGATTGAGGGCCTAAGGAGAAGGGAGCAACAGAGAATAGGTGGCTGGATGGCATCACTAAATCAATGGACACAAGTTTGAGCAAACTCCAGGAGATAGTGAAGGATAGGGAAGCCTGTGGTGCTGCACGGAGTCCATGGGTAGCAGAGTCATAAATGACTTAGGAAATAACAACGACAAACAAACGTGGGTTTGTGGTATCCTGATGGAAAATTATACATTTCATGTTGACTAACTCTGAATACTTTTTGTCAAAGGCTGTTTCAGTTGATCTGATTGGGATCAATTCTTGTTGGAATTAATCATTTCATTTTCCAGAAGGAAGTCATAATAGAGGACTCCCTTCCAATTCCACCACAGATACAGTATCAGGTTCTTTGGATGAAGACCAATCTTTGGTGTGGTTGGTGGTGGTTCATTTTGCCTGCCCCATGATTTGTTCCATTTCACATTATTATATGGCATACACTGTTCATCGCCCATCACATTTTGTTTTAAAAATGGAATGCTTTTTTTAGGTTCAAGTAAAGAATTACATGCAGAGAAATGGTCAATATATTTTTTTTTTTTTGGCCTAACTTAGGTGGAACCCAAACATCAAAGCAATGAACATAACCAAGCTGGTACAAATGACTTTCAATACTTGATTTAAATATTTTGAGTATGCTATTTCCCAAGTGGTATAATGTTGATCATTTTCAATTAACGTCTAGATTTGATAGCTATCAACTTCCATTGTTCTACCCAACTGTGGAGCATCATCGAGTGACAGACAATATTAAAGGAAATAATTGCAAAAGTAAAATTAAAGGGATAACTACTGACAGAATAGTGTAAAGAATAAGAAGTGTCATTATGAAATTTTAAGGCAGGAAGAAGTAAGAACCGTGTCTTTTATATTCTTCAGAGCAAATTTTACATCTTCCTGGGGATGACTTATTCTATTATAGAGTGATTATTCATTTTATTAAAATATAGCATACAAGTCTATATGAGCCTTAATTTACACTTGTCATGGTTTTTGAAATTTAAAACAATTTCCAACAAAGTAAGATAGAGAAAAGGTTAGTGAAGACAGAAATATGAGCTAATTCAGCTTGTTTGTTCATAGATGTTAAAATACACTGAGTAAAATTATGTGTATCTCTATGTATATATATATTTTTTCAAAAGCCAGTGGAACTCAAAAGTGAAAGTATTAGTTAACTGTGTCTGACTCTTGGCTACCTCATGAACTGTAGCCCAACAGCCTCCTCTGTCCATGAAACTATCCAGGCAAAGAATACTGGAGTGAGTTGCCGTTCCTTTCTCCAGGGGAGCTTCCTGACTTAGGGATCAAACATGGGTCTCTTGCATTGCAGGCGGATTCTTTACTGTCTGAGTCACCAAGGAAGCCCATAATTCCAAGTAAGTAGCAAAGTAAACAGATTCTCAACACACATGCGTAGTGTTTCTGGGGAGCTGATATAGCGAGATCTCCACAGACCCTAAAGGAAACACAGAGGTGGGTGAGACGTGTGGGTGGAACTACAGTGATCCCCAAGCCCCCAGAACAAGCGCAGTGAAGACTAGAAGCCACATTCTGCCCCAGGGTTGGGGGGAGGGAATCTCCAATGCCAAGTGCAGTTGTGAGAAGAGCGATGTGCTTCATAAACCCTTGTTGGATGAATGATCTGTTCACTATATATAGGCTTTGCTATATACATTGAAATTCAAGATTGTGAGTAAACTTGCTTACACCAATTAATGTTAAAAAGCATATATACAGAATATACGTATTAGTCAATACAATTCACAATCATGTGTTGCTCAGTCGTGTCTGACTCTTCACGATCCCATGGACTATAGCCCACCAGGCGCCTCCATCCATTGGATTCTCCAGGCAAGAATACTAGAGTGGGTTGCCATTTCCTTCTCCAATTCACAGTCATAATTACATAATAATGCAACTAAAACCACTTCCACAATAAAGGTGCTAAAAATAAACCAGTCCAGAATAATAAAATAATCTTTTGATTACAATCATGATACTGACTACCTACTATGAAGACATTTTCAAGATTTAAATGGTTATCAAACACTTTTTAAGAAAATGATATTTCTAGTTTAAATAAAGTCAGATATAATTTATTATCATTTGACTCTATTTCCACTGACTATAAAAGATTAACAGGCTATCATGAAACAAAAATAACTCTAATCAGAATAGGGGACTATGAGAAAAATGTACAGCAATTTTGAGATGCCAATAACGCTAAACTTTTTTATCTTTTTGGAAATGAAAAATGTATTTTCTTTCTGATGTCTTTCCAAAACATGAAGTAAGATATGCATTTCATATCTCTGATTTTCATTTGTGGAATTCATTCTGAAGGGACAAATTACATATTTTATATACAAATATTTACAATGTAAAATGTGTAAGATAGAAAAAGGCTTAAACAAAAACCAAGTAAAATTAGGTAGATGTCTTAACTGAGATGTCAATACTGATCCCTTTTGTTATTTAAATTTTCAAGAAATCCTTCCATATTTTAAGCAGCATTCTGGATTTTATTTCACTAAACCAGAAGAAAGTCCTGGTACAGTTAGCATTGTTTAAAAAAAAGAAAAGGGAGGCAATTTGGTTGCACTAAGAAACAAATGCTGAACTATTGACATGTATATTTTATCAGATTAAATATATATATCCTTTCATTTATATCAGTCAAAATATCACATTGGGTGTTGGATATTTTTACCTGTCTGTCTTAAAATTCAGGACTACCTTTGCAATCATGGTCAAACCAGAGGAATACCAGAAACTTTACTTAAAATATTTTATCTATAGGCCATACATATATAGAATTACCAGATTTTCCATACTTCTTTTGACGAAAAACTCTATCCCTAATCTTGCAAAAGTATCACCTGTAAAGGGCGGATACTAAATTTTCAGAAAGTAGTATCTCACTGTTTATTATTAGCAAGACATTTGGCTTCAAGTCCTGTGGGAATGATATTGATTACTCCACCTGTGGTGCAGGCCTATGGAAACGGTTTGGCACTTCCTCTTGGACTCTGAGGTACTTATTTAAACTGGCCCCTCCGAGTGCCTTGGATTGTGGCTCCCCTGATGTCTCAGCCCATTAAGTATCTGCCTGCAGTGCAGAAGACCTGGGTTCCATCCCCAGGTTGGAAGACTCCCTAGAGGAGGGCATGGCAACCCACTCCAGTATTCTTTCCTGGAGAATCCCACGGACAGAGGAGCCTGGTGGGCTACAGCCCACGGGGTCGCAAAGAGGTGACACAGCTGAGTGAGTAACACAACACAACAGCAACAAGTCCTGGTGCCATGTAAGAAGTGAACACCTTAGTCTTCGAGAAATGTCATGAAAATTAATCAAGTTTGGATTATTAAGGACATTAAAATATAAAACAAGCCAAGGAGGACAGGTAGTATTATTTACTTCAATATTTGAATTTTTTGTGGCAAATAGGAAGGGTTGTATGTAGTTTATCCATTTGAAAGAATCCTCAACATTCAGAAAATGAAGATCATGGCATCTGGTCCCATCATTTCATGGGAAATAGATGGGGAAACAGTGGAAACAGTGTCAGACTTTATTTTTTGGGGCCCCAAAATCACTGCAGATGGTGACTGCAGCCATGAAATTAAAAGACTCTTACTCCTTGGAAGAAAAGTTATCATCAACCTAGATAGCATATTGAAAAGCAGAGACATTACTTTGCCAACAAAGGTCCATCTAGTCAAGGCTATGGTTTTTCCTGTGGTCATGTATGGATGTGAGATTTGGACTGTGAAGAAGGCTGAGTGCCGAAGAATTGATGTTTTTGAACTGTGGTGTTGGAGAAGACTCTTGAGATTCCCTTGGACTGCAAGGAGATTCAACCAGTCCATTCTGAAGGAGATCAGCCCTGGGATTTCTTTGGAAGGAATGATGCTAAAGCTGAAACTCCAGTACTTTGGCCACTTCATGCGAAGAGTTGACTCATTGAAAAAGACTCTGATGCTGGGAGGGATTGGGGGCAGGAGGGGAAGGGGACGACAGAGGATGAGATGGCTGGATGGCATCACTGACTCCATGGACATGTGTCTGAGTGAACTTTGGGAGTTGGTGATGGACAGGGAGGCCTGGCGTGCTTCGATTCATGGGGTCACAAAGAGTTGGACATGACTGAGCGACTGAACTGAACTGAACTGAACTGAGCCTTAGTTTCGGAGGAGCCTGTTAGGCTGCAGTCCATGGGGTCGCTGAAGGTCCCACACAACTGAGCTACTTCACTTTCACTTTTCACTTTCATGCATTGGAGAAGGAAATGGCAACCCACTCCAGTGTTCTTGCCTGGAGAATCCCAGGGACGGGGGAACCTAGTGGGCTGCCGTCTATGAGGTCACACAGAGTCCGGACAAGACTGAAGTGACTTAGCAACAGCAGCAGCAGCAGTCTTACTTTAATAGCATGAATCAAGTTTTGATTATCTTGTAAATCAGGTGAGAATAGCTTTCAAATGAGGAGTAAGGAGTGACTGTCAGGTTTGGCCGCCTTGTTCTTTTAAAGTCATTTCTTACAACATATTGCAAATCAGGATTTTAGAATGTATTAGATAAACCCTCTGAGGCAAAGGCTTAGTTCAAACAGTTCAAACAGTATAAACAGGGCTACCGTTTCAGTGTGAAAGACATACAGGATCAAGCAATATACTAAACTTTGCTAACAAAAACCTAGTTGGATTAAGTTCTGTAATAAATAACAACACTACACTCAAAATTGATTTTTAAAATATATTTCCACTTAAAGGTGTTCTGACTGTACTTTTTTAGCTGACTTTGCTTCTGTTTCTAAAACAGCACAGCTTTCAAGAATACTTTTAAGGGAAAATTAATGCTTTAACTGTGTATATATTGATGACTCAGCAAAAATATTGCTGAGTTGATGACACCTCCCAAAGCTCAAATCCCAGTATTTAATGAAGTCTTTCCTAATCTCTTGGCAAGAGAAAGGATAACAAGGTTTGTCTACATTAAAAACATATGAAAGTGGAAGAATGTTTTTCATTATGACTTCTTCTCAGATATATTTATTTTTCTTGGTATATACCCCCAGTGTTTTTGAAAAGGCTTTAGTGTCAAATTGTAACTATTTATTATTGATAATTCCCTCACCAGTAATACTATACACCTGTGAGAAAATCTTATTTTATCAGTAGACTTATTATATAAAACTATGGTTCATTCTATATTATTATTATAAGAATGAATGTTTACTTCAAATTTCAACTAATATTATGTACAAATTGCTGGATAGTTGAGTGTATGTGCTTAGATATTTTTCAAATTCTTGGCACTTCATGGAACCTGATGTATCAGAGATAAAACTGCAATAGTGCTTTGCTTTACTTTGACACTTTTATTTGAATTATATGTGAATCCTGGTGACTACTTTTAAATGGAATTGGAAAAGCTTCATTTATATCTCACTTAGAAAATGTGATGGCAATCAACTTCTACATCAAACTACTTTACCATTCAACGTGTGGTCTCCATTTGCTTTGAGTGTGCTTTCATTCATTCACTTACTCATTCATTTACTAAGTATGTAGTGAATATCTACTTAAAACAGATAGGGCACATAGGAGCCTGTGGCTAATACTTTCTTGCAGAGAGAATAAAAGACAAGTCAGGTGTTTGTAAAAGAATTTTCAAGTTGAGAAGAAGATGAATGGGTAACTCTGTAAAGGCAAAACAGACATGGAACCACGGGAAGAGCATAAGGAATGTGAAGACTTGGGGGAGAAGACAGTAGAGTGTATGTGGAAGATAATCCAGAATTCAAGAGATAAGTTCCATGCTTAGCAGCTGTTGCTGCTAAGTCATTTCAGCAGTGTCCAGTTCGGTGAGACATCCCTGGGATTCTCCAGGCAAGAACACTGCAGTGGGTTGCCATTTCCTTCTCCAATGCATGAAAGTGAAAAGTGAAAGTGAAGTCACTCAGTCGTGTCAGACTCTTAGCGATCCCATGGACTGCAGCCTACCAGGCTCCTCCATTCATGGAATTTTCTAGGCAAGAGTACTGGAGTGGGTTACCATTGCCTTCTCCATAAGGTTCATACCTTGAGCCTTAATATTGTTTGTTTTTCCTGTTCTCTTACCAGGTTTCCTTGGTGGCTCAGAAGGTAAAGAATCTGCCTGCAATGCAGGAGACCCCAGTTCAATCCCTGGGTTGGGACGATTTCCTGAAGAAGAGAATGGCAATCCACTCTAGGATTCTTGCCTAGAGAATCCCCATGGACAGAGGAGCCTGGAGGGCTACAGTCCATGAGGTTGCAAAGAGTCAGACACGACTAAGTGACTAACACTTTCACTTTTTTATAAGTAGCAACTGATTTAGGGCTTTGATATGAGGAATGAAGCTCCAGTATTCTGGTCATCTGATGCAAATAGCAGACTCATTGGAAAAGTCCCTGATGCTGGGAGAGTTTGAGGGCAGAAGGAGAAGAGGGTGTCAGAAGGTGAGATAGCTGGATGGCATCACCAAGGCAATGAACATGAACTTAGGAAAACTCTGGGAGATGGTGAGGGGCAGGGAAGCCTGGCGTGCTGCAGTCCATGGGGTCACAAAGAGCCAGACGTGACCGGGCGACTGAGCAACAACAAGGAGGAATGAAAATGAAAGTGTCAGTCGCTCAGTCCTATCTGACTCTTTGCAACCACATGGACTCTAGTCCGCCAGGCTCCTCTGTCCATGGGATTTCCCAAGCCAAGAATACTGGAGTGGGTAGCCATTCCCTTCTCTAGGGGATCTTCCCAACCCAGGGATCAAACCCAGGTCTCCTGCATTGCAAGCAGTTTCTTTACCATCTGAGCCAACAAGGAATGCTATATTGAAGGGATTGCCATGCCCTCCTCCAGGGACCGGGGAGGGAGGTTCCCAACTCAGTAATTGAACCCAGGTCTCCCACATTGCAGGTGGATTGTTTACCAGCTGAGCCACCAGGGGAGCCTGATATGAGGAACAGAAGATGGAAATTTTATGTTCCTTTTGTCAGGCAAGTGTATGCTCCTCGGTTCTTTGTCTCATCACAACAAAGATTTGGAGTGACGGATGTTAAAGCCCCCTCAGCGTGTCACAGCTCTCGGGTCTTGGACAGATCGTGTTATAGCTCTCAGGTCTCGAATGGACCATGTTATAGCTCTTAGACAAATCAGTGTTACAGCTCAGTGTTACAGCTCTATTTTATTTAGAAGATAGCAGGAAAATATATCTTCAAGGCTTGAGGGCACATTGATCCAAAGACGGAAGATAAGAACACTCCAGCACGCGGGAGAGCCCTTTGGTTCCTCTATTTATATGTTTTTTTCCTTCCCCCTGGGCTTGCCCTATGCAAATTGGGCTTAGTCAGGAGTGCTATTCTACCTGAAGTCCTCACTCTGGTCCTCCGACATTCCTTTGACCTTCCTCTGTTCTATTTTCGAGGGCTTTTCCCTTTCTTGTCTTTTAGCCACTGCCATTTTGGACTCCTTTTCCCTACTCTACCTACCTAACACTTTCCTCCTCCTGCCCACCCTCCTGTCTCTTCTGTCCCTGCTGCCCACCCCTCTTCTCCTTCTCTTCCCTTTCCTCCTCCTTCTTCTTCAGAAACACATCACTTGCATCCATATGGAGAATGCAGATGAGTTGAGAGAAAAGTCTGCTGGACAGCTCTCAAAAGGAGTAAAGCAAAGAGATTCTGGGAAGATGGTTTATAGACTACAGGCCTCTTCCTAATCTGTCAGTTTTTTCCTATCTGCATTTCCTGAGCCAGAAACAAGAAGCCTCTAGCTCTGTTTGAGATCTAGCAGAGAGAAATGGTGTGTGGCCTTTAGCACTGCAGTGAAAATGTGGAACTCTGCCTTTTCTGACACCAGAAAGCAGATACTCAGGGATCTGCTCATAAACTGTGAGGCTAGGATACGCTATGGTTTACAGTATTTCAGAAGAAGAATCAGATCATTTGAGAAAAACACACAAAAGTAAGCCAGTGAAGGATATTAAATATTCTGACAAGGGAGAAGAAAACTAGGAAGGGTAATATCATCTTTGAGGCAAAAGAATTATTGATCCAGAAGAATTGTCACTTGCTATTTAAAGGGCAGAGAGAGTGGAAGCAAGAAAGTGTCACGGAATTCAGAAAACAGGACTAGTGTCAGCCTGTAAAAGGAGACCTTTCAATAAAGAGGCAGAGACGACATTGACATTAACAACTGAAAGATGAGGAGTGAAAAGAATTAATATATATTATTTCAATTAATTTGGAAGTAAAGTGAAAACGGTGGGTAAGTTTTTCTTGAAGAGGGCATAGAAGAGAATGATGTTGGGTCTTTATGTGGGGGAGATTAGAACAGGTCACAAGGTCATAAGAGAAAGAAGGTAGTAATGTATGACAATGGTATTGAATTGCTTGAATTTGCAAGAAGTAAAGCTCAAAATTCTAACTTCGTAAATTTCCTAAACTTCACTCTTCACTTCCTGATAGAAAATAGATGAAGGTAATAAAGCCTGCATATGCTGTTATTAAGGGAAATTGTGTACTGAAAATAATAACATTCTAAAAATACGTGAGTATTTGCGTGTTTGTGTGAATGTATGTGTGTTTCCCCTGAAAAGTTTTTAAATATAATTTATGGTGACTTCATAATGATCTTGGATATTGTAATGTAAAATATTAGAATACTATCAAATTTCATACATCTTTAATTTAGGGAAGCTTTTTTTTTTTTTTTCAAAGTACAACATGAGCCATCATATTGGAACTATTAATGATTTTCTGTGAAATGCTCTTATTTCTTAAAAGAAATGTTTTATTTTCACTTAGTAAAGGTTCTTCAAATGAGACATATATATGCTTTTTAAAAAATCAGTCCGCCTTTCCTCAAAGAGAATGGAAGTAATGTTCAGATTCCACTTTATGGCAGGACGTTTTTCACACACTGGTTGATGATTGACTTCTAACAAATGGTAAGCACAGCTTGAATTGATATTTCCTAACATGAGCTGACTGAAAGCTGTTAAAAAAACAGCTGAGTGAATGTTGTCTCCCCACGCCACCTATTTATGTCAAAAAGTATTTTTATAATAGTTGATGTGCACTGAAAATGTAAACTTAATGCTTGTGTTCTTTCACAAAGTGAAGTCTGTTAAACTGCTTCAGTAATCACAATCTTCATCAACTTTATATGAGTTTAAAATATGATAAACTCTTCATTTGTAACTGAGCTTTTACTTGTGATTGATGTGTTTGCTATTCAACTTAATGAAATCTTACCTATACTGAAAGGGGGGAAAAAAAAGTTAATAGCATTATCCTCAATTCTCTAGCTTCCTATAATGCTCCAAATTATATCATTGAAAAATTAAGGACTTTCTCTTTCCTCTGAAGAGTTCCCTCGATGGAAGTTAGACTTTTTTTTTCATCAATAAAAAGTGATTAATTGATGGGGTGTGTTTGGGGAAAGCAAGCAAAACATAATATATTTCATTTATTTTATCTAGTTTTTTTTAATTTAAAAATAGTTTTACAAATAAATTATGAAGATTGTATGCACTAACAACCAGGGTACTGTGTGTCGACTTTTTCTTCTCCCCCCTCAGTGACCCCAGATCCAGGGTGACTGTGGCAAATGGGCAAGGCAAGCAGAAGTGTATTTATAGCTCTGACCCTCCCATCTGGAGCTATTCCTGCTCCCTGGCTTTCTGAATTCCTCTTTAAGCAACCATCTTGTGGAGGAGATCAGACAATAGCTCACTTAAATTGCTATAGCGTGTACTGCCTAACACACACTTTAATGGGAGTTAGTGCTATAAGAAGTCCTCATCAGGACTCAAAAGTTTCTCCTTTTTTTCATATGAAGCTTGTAGGTACAAATTCACGTTTTAGATAATTTTTCAGAAATAAGTTTTTCTTTCATTATCTCATTCCCTCTGCGCACTGCAGGCTCTACTGCCATTTCCTCTCAGGTCTTCTTACAATGTGGAGCTCTCTCATTCTTTATTGAAGTGCAGAACATCAAAAACTGGAGAACAGGAAAAAAGAAAGTTTGAGGTGAGAGAGACAAAAGAATGAGAGAAAATCTTCTAAACTTTTTGAAGTTCTCAAGATTTGTGTGTTTGCCTGACTCTTTGCGACCCCACGGATGTAGCCCGCCAGGCTCCTCTGTCCGTGGGATTTCCCAGGCAAGAATACTGGAGTGGGGTGCCATTACCTCCTCCAGGGGATCTTCCTGACCCAGGGGTTGAACCCTCATCTCCATCTCCTGCAGTGCAAGCAGATTCTTTACCGCTGGGAAGCCCCTCAAGACTGAGAGATGGGTTATATTCTTTTACCAGGATCATAAAGAGATGGCCAGTGGTATGGAGAGGTTGACCAACGTTATCAGGCTGCAGTGGACATGTTTCATTTCTGGTGGTCCTGGTCAGGTCTGATCTTGTAGTTATCTCTGTAGAGTGAGAAAAACCATGTAATCTTGAATAAACAACAATGAAAGAGCTCCACATTGTAAGAAGATATGAGAAGAATAATATTATGACTCATAATCCCTTGGTTTAACCATCTGATGAAGAGAATAATTGTTTAATCCTGTAGTTTGACTGGTGTTAACCTTTTTAAAACAATTTATTTGGTTAATTCTGGGAATTTTATATGTTTTTTAAAAAGTATATAATCTCTTAATCACCAGCAATATCCTTTATTTTTTCTAGGAAGATTTTTACCTAGAAATTGATGCTATATTTTTATATCTTGTTTGTTTTTGTGTGTTGTGCCTTTTTATTCTTTTTTGGTTGTCTCTTGAAACTCTTCACTGATATGTTCTTTTGATATTTATACTAATATCTACTCAAGTTTTGGTACTATTTTTTTTTTAAAGCTTTCAATATTATACTTTATTTTTAAAAGATAACTGTAAAATTGGGTGATAGAAAGAACTACAGCCAATTCAGAGCAGTGTTTATTCTGGGACTAGTTTAGCTCTACTAAAAAGGTTCCCTTCTGAGAAATATATTCAATGTCCCCTCTATCACAAGTTTTCTCCACTTTGCTTGATGAAAACACTGATTATTTGCATCATCTGTGAACTTTAGGGGTTATTTGAACAAATGCTTTCCAAAGGTCTTTCTCTTTTTCAAGCATGCAGAGATCACTTATCAGCTAAATTCTTTAGAGTATCTGTCTGTAGATATTTGAATCTTTTGCTGTCTGTGTATCTCTCTCCTCACTATTAATTTGCTCCACAAATTCTTAGTTACTTCACCTTCTCTGGGGCTTCCTGGTGAGTCAGAAGATAAAGAGTCTGCTTGCAATGCAGGAAATCGGATTTGATCCCTGAGTTGGGAAGATCCCCTGGAGAAGAGAATGGCAACCCACTCCAGTATTCTTGCCTGGAGAATCTTGTGGACAAAGGAGCCTGGCAGGCTAATGTGCTTGAGGTTGCAAAAAGTCAGACACAACTGAGCAACTAACACTTTCACTCTTCTCAGCTTCTTTGAATGAATATATCTGTCTCATCAACCAATTGAGACTACCAAGCTATTTGGTTTCATCTTCCTGGTACAGTTGCCTTGAAGTTGCTTTCAGGGATTAAGCTGGAGCAGTTGTCTGGCTTCTCTCAAGGACCCTTTCTTTCAACTTCAAAGTTCTCCATCGCTTCTTAGCCAGTGTCTGAGACTATATAACATATATTTCATACACACATTGTTTTCTGTTTGCAATGGTAGCACAGTTCATCTAGTAGTTAGTCACTAATGGAAGTCTAATGGAGGATTTGGAAGAAAGTGAGTAGGGAGGTCAATTTTTTGGAAGTAACTCATCACTTCTCACCTTTAGTCATGAAATTTTCATGTTAATAAAATTTTGTGCTGTTGTGATATTGTTCTAAACCTCATCAGCACTTTAGATATAGGATATTACATATATCTAATTTCTGTAATAAAAAATAGATAACTAAAGATTATTTAAGCAATGCAGAAAAAAAGAAGCAGTTCTTTAGGAATCATAAGGTGGTATTTTGATAAAGAAAAATATCTATTTTTCTTCCAAGGCATTGAAAGGGAAAAGCATAGGAAACTAAAATCACCTTTTCCAATCTATCTCTTCCCTTCGGGATGTATTCATTCATCTAACACCATTCTAGGCGAATCTTCTCAGATTTCTTCACAGTATTCTCTCTTCATATCCATAAATACTCTTTATCAACAATTTTTCTAGGATTAATTTTGGGGAGGAAGATGGCGGCATTTCCTAGTTTACGATTTGGCATGAAATTAATGTATTTTCTTTTAATTTCAAACTGCATGTAATGTCTTTCCCCCAGAAAGTTTTCAAAGTCTGAAGGTTTATGGCCTCTTAAAATTTATATGTTAAAATCCTAAAACCAAAATGTGCTGGCATTAGCAGCTGGATTCTTTGGGAGATTTTAGACCTTGAGGTGGAATCTTAAGAATGACATTCTCATCTTGGATTTCCAGTCTTTAGAACTGTAAGCAATACATCTTTGTTTTATACAAGCTACCCAGTCTGAATTTTTTTTTTATGTCAACCTGAATGGACAAAGACAAACTTTAATATTAGGTTTTAACACCATCCATTATCTGCCACTATAGATTTCTCTAAATCTGCTAAGGTATTTTAACTTTATTTCCATAATAGTTTGCAACCAAGAAAAAACTGTTGCTAGGTCTTCAATAAAATGGCCTTTTATGCAGAATGTGGCTTTCACAGAAGATGAGGTAAGATGCGTCTAGACAGGAGATGCACTGCAGATGCATGAACATATGGACTTTAAGAATATAATCTGCTTCAGGCCATGAGGGTTCAGGCAGTAAAGAATCTGCCGGCAGTGCTGGGGACATTCTTCAACCCCTGGGCCAGGAAGATCCCCTGGAGAAGGGAATGGCAACCCACTCCAGTGTTCTTGCCTGGAGAATCCCATGGACAGAGGAGCTTGGTGGGCTGCAGTCCATAGTGCCACAAAGAGTTGGACACGACTGAGGGAGTAACATTTGCATGCACAGAGTAGTCTTGCAGGCATTGTTTGAGGGAGAATGACCAATTAGACTCACATTTTAGGTAGGTGTTTCTGGAGAGCAGAATAAAGTGAAGAGATCTGTTAAGTTGGTGAGTGGTAAGCCAGGGAGTCAATGCAAAGAGAAATGAGGGAATGGGTATAATTTCTGAAGAATTTTTGGAAATTCATCAAAATTATTCAATGATCAAATATGGAAAAATCAGGTAGCGTGAAGAACAAAGAATAGTTTCTGTGTTTCTTGTTTGGATATTAGGATTGATAAAGGTGCTATCATTTGAAATGGAAAGTACAAAAAAATTACCTTTTCATCAGGAAGTAATACTTATTTTTGTTTGTTTAGTTTAAGCATCTGTGGGATATACAGATAGAATCTAAAGTTTGTGGTTGCAGGTGGAAAGGAAGTTAGGATATATTTTTTAGTTGAGTTATGATCTTGTTATTTTACCCGATCTTACTCTCTTAAATTCAGTGTCCAATTTTTAAAGGTTATAAATAGACAAGAGATGATTTAATTCTGTATTGAACAACTCAATACCAATGGTCTGTATTTCTATAATGAAACACCAATGCAAGTCCAAGATGAAGCCAGCTTCGATTTAATTTTCTTTCACTGTTTAAGCATGGGAGCATGGAGATTTTACTTTTTGGATCTTTAATTATATGGTATGAAGGAAACTTCTGCTTTTCTGAGCATAAAGGGACTCTGCAGTCTTAGAAAAAAAGAAAATGTAGGTCACTAAACAACCTAAACATAAGTCATTAAACAACCTTACTCACCCCAAAGTTGCCGTCTATTCATCTGACAGTCCTTTTAATGCTATTCTCAGGAGAGGAAACTTACAAATTTGTTAGCCTTTGATTCAACTCCTTGACATGTAAAATGGACCAAAAAGCTGACAGAAAAAGAGATTAAAAACCTGGGTAGCTACACATTGAATAAGAGCTCAGGTGATTGGGAGACAGCAGGCCAGGAAAACAATGGTGTTTACTACATACAGACATTAAAGTGATTCCACGGGTGAGCAATATTACTGAAAGATGAGCAAAGCACACTTCGTTTTTTCTTTTCTTTTTAAATTGTTTTATTTATTTTTAATTGGAGGATAATTGTTTCACAGTGTTGGTTTCTGCCATACAACAATGTGAATCTGTCATTATTATACGTATGTCCCCTCCCTTTTGAGTGTCCCTCCGACCACCCCCTAAAAACCAGCAATTTATTATTTTTTAAAAATTATTTATTTATTATTATTATTATTTTTACTTTACCATATTGTATTGGTTTTGCCATACATCAACATGCATCTGCCACAGGTGTACACATGTTCCCCATCCTGAACCTCCCACCCACCTCCCTCCCCATATCATCCCTCTGGGTCATCCCAGTGCACCAGCCCCAAGCTTCCTGTATCCTGCATCGAACCTGGACTGGTGATTCATTTCTTATATGATATTATAAATGTTTTAATGCCATTTTCCCAAATCATCCCCACCCTCCCTCTCCCACAGAGTCCAAAAGACTGTTCTGTACATCTGTGTCTCTTTTGCTGTCTCGTATACAGGTTGTCGTTACCATTTTTCTAAATTCCATATATATGTGTTAGTATACTGTATTGGTGTTTTTCTTTCTGGCTTACTTCACTCTGTATAATAGGCTCCAGTTTCATCCACCTCATTAGAACTGATTCAAATGTATTCTTTTTAATGGCTGAGTAATACTCCATTGTGTATATGTACCACAGCCGTCTTATCCATTCATCTGCTGATGGGCATCTAGGTTGCTTCCATGTCCTGGCTATTATAAACAGTCTTGCGATGAACATTGGGGTACACGTGTCTCTTTCAATTCTGGTTTCCTCGGTGTGTTTGCCCAGCAGTGGGATTGATGGGTTGTATGGCAGTTCTATTTCCAGTTTTTTAAGGAATCTCTACACTGTTTTCCATAGTGGCTGTACTAGTTTTTCTTACTGCCTAATAAAAGCTGATGGTACATAACTTAGCTGAAAAGATATAGTGCTCTATTAAGAATATTTCCTAACGTCCTGTCTCTTTAACTTTAGTCCTGACATGGCATACACTTTACAGCAGACCTTATTATGACTTTTCTGACATTGTGACATTACATCTTGCTTCCAGCTGTGTTGAATATTCCAAAGGAATATTTTTGGAGATAAGATACAATTAGTGGTGCCAGAAACTCTCTCTACATGTAGGCAGCACAGATTATAGCTGGAGAAAGGTGGGCCAATAATAGTTTAGTTGTATCATCATCTAGGCCTCAGGGATATCTACAAAACTGAGAACCTCACCCACAACTTAGTTTTATAGGGCTTTGTTAGCTGTAATAACTGAATTTAAATTGGCCAGGATAAAATATAGATAAGAAGTATTCTTAGCTTCATGCTTAAGCTCTTTTGATCACAGAATATCAGGGTTAATGCTGACATGTTTTGAAACTCAGAAAAATTTCTGGGAGAAATACTGCATTTGCATTGTGTTCTGAGGGCAAATGCTACATGACCAGACTAATAAAGCCAGACAACCAGTATTCTTGCATACACAGAGTAAAAAAAGTTTTTGCTTATCCTTACCACTGAATTAGCCTTCCAATGAAAGACAATGTATTTCTTAGTCTAACACAGAGAATTATTCTAAAATAGAGTAAATATATTTAAACTGCTTATTGTTCACTTCTATTCTTTTAAACTCCCTTAAAAGCTGCAGAAAAACCACAGATGTATTAATTCAGAAAAATTTATATAGTGTTTGAAATGTCAAAGTGTATTAGGATAGAGTTATTAGAACAGAACACAAAAACTACTTTGATCCTACATCCTACTTTCTCAGAAAAGAATGCAGGGGGCAGGAAGCATGAACAGGACAAAGTGGAGGGATTACTAGAAAGTTTGAACTTAACTGTCACTCCACCAGCTAGTAGCTTCTTGTGCTGAGCAACACGACTGTTCATAGGGTTGCTGTGAAAACCACCCAAACCATGAAAGTCCTTTTAAGTAACAACAAAATAAAAATATTTAACTACTACTACCAAGCATTTTTCCAAGTGGCAAAGGAAGTGCAAATTTCCATTATTCCATAACTTTTAATGCTATTTTTTGCTTTTTACTCTGTATCAGTCTCAGCTCAATTGCTCAGTTATTTCTGACTCTTTGCAATCCCATGGACTGCAGCACGCCAGGCTTCCTTGTCCATCACCATCTCCTGGAACTTGGTCAAATTCATGTCCATTGAGTGGGTGATGCCTTCCAACCTTCTCATCCTCTGTCATCCCCTTCTGATCCTGCCTTCAATCTTTCCTAGCAATAGGGTCATTTTCAGAGTCAGTTCTTTGCATCAGGTGACCAAAGTTTTGGAGTTTCAGCATCAGTCTTTCTAATGAATATTCAGGGCTGATCTCCTTTAGGATGGACTTGTTGGATATTCTTGCAGTCCAAGGGACTCTCAAGAGGCTTCTCCAACACCACAGCTCAAAAGCATCAATTCTTTGGCACTCAGCTTTCTTTATGGTCCAACTCTCATATCCATACATGACTATTGGGAAAAAAAAATATAGCTTTATCTAGACAGAACTTTGTTGGCAAAGTAATGTCTCTGTTTTTAATACAGTTTTAATATGATTTTATAACCCTATTAATAAAGCCTATGGGTTGCAGCAAAAACAGTTTTAAAAGGGAAGATTATACCAATAAAATCTTACCTCAAGAAACAATAAAAATCTCAAATAAACAGCCTAACCCTAAACCTAAAGAAATTAGGGAAAGAAGAACAAACCAAACTTAAAGTTAGTAAGAGGAAATAAATTATAAAAATCAGAGCAGAAGTAAATAAAATAGAAACAAAGAAAACAGTAGCAAAGACTGATGAAGCTAAAGGCTGGTTCTTTGAAAAGACAAACAAAATCAATAGACCTATAGCCAGACTCATCAAGCAAAAAAGGGAGAGGACACAAATCAACAAATTAGAAATGAAAAAGAAGAAGTTGCAACTGACATCACAGAAATACAAAGGATCATAGGAGATTACTACAATCAAATGTATGCCAATAAAATGGACAACCTGGAAGAAAGGGACAAATTCTTAGAAAGGCACAATTTATGAGGACTGAACCCAGAGGAAACAGAAAATATGAACAGACCAAACACATGCACTGAAATTGAAAGCATGAATAGTAAATCCAAACAGAAGTCCAGGGCCTGACAGCTTCACAGGCAAATTCTATCAAACATTTAAAGAAGAGTTAACACCTATCTTTCTGAAAATCTTTTAAAAATTGCAGAGGAAGGAATACTTTCAAATTCATTCTATGAGGCAAGCATCACTCTGATACTAAGGCCAGACAAAGATACACAAAAAAAGAAAATTGTAGGCTAATATCACTGATGAATGTCACTGATAAATAAAGATGCAAAAGTCATCAACAAAATGCTAGCAATCTGAATCCAATAATACATTAAAAGGATCACACACCATGAGCAAGCACAATTTATCTCAGGACTGCAAGGATCTCTCAATATCCACAAATCAATTAGTGTAATACACCATACCAACAAACTGAAGAATAAAAACCATATGATCATCTCAATAGATGGGGAGAAAAGCTTTTGAGAAAATTCAGCACCCATTTATGATAAAAACTCCAGAAAGTGGGCACAGAGGCAATGTATTGGAATATAATAAAAGCCATATATGATGAACTTACAGCTAACATCATATTCAGTGGTGAAAGCTAAAAGTATCTCCTCTAAGATGAGGTAGAAGACAAGGATGTTCCATCACACCACTTTTATTCAACATAATTTTGGAAGTCCAAGCTGCAGCAATCAGAAGAAAAATAAAGGGAATCCAAATTTGAAAAGAAGTTAAGCTGTCACTGTTTATGGATGACATGATACCATACATAGAAGACCCTAAAAATACTACCAGAAATCTACTGCTGCTATTATGTTAGTTGCTAAGTTGTGTCCAACTCTTTTGTGACCCCATGGACTATAATCCACCATGGAATTTCCCAAGCAAGAATATGGAATGGGTTGCCATTTTCTTCACCAGGGAATCTTCCCCATCCAGGGATCAAACCCATGTTTCCTGTACTGCAGTCAGATTCTTTATTGCTGATCCACTGGAGAAGCAGAAATCTACTAGAGCTCATTAATGAATTTGGTATATATGCAGGTTACAAAATTAACACACAGAAATCTGTTGCATTTCAATAAATTAACAACAAAAGAGCAGAAAGAGAATTCAAGAAACAATCCCATTTACCATCAAAAAGAATAAAATATCTAGGAATAAACTACCTAAGGAGACAAAATACCTGTACTCCAAAAACTATTATATGCTGATTAAAGAAATCAAAAACCACACTAACAGATGAAAAGGTATGCCGTGTCTGTGGATGGAAGAGTCATTATTGTCAAAATGACTACACTACTCAAGATAGTCTACACATTCAATGCAATCCCTGTCGAATAACCAATGGCATTTTCCACACTTCACAGAACTAGAATAACAACAACGAAAACAATCCTAATATTTGTATGCAGAAACAAAAGACATCAAACAGTGAAAGCAATCTGGAGAAAGAAAAATGAGCTTGGAGGAAGCAAGCTTCCTGACTTCAGACTCCACTACAAAGCTCCAGTAATCAAGAAAGCTTGGCACTAGCACAAAAACAGATATATAGATGTATAAAGCAAGATACGAAGCCCAGAGCCAAACCCGTGTACATATGGACACCTTATTTTTCAAAGAAAAGGCAAGAATATACGATGGAGAACAGACAGTCACTTCAATAAGTGGCCCTGGGGAAACTGGACAGCTATGTGCTAAAACATGAAATTAGAACACTTCCTAACAACACACACAGAAACTAACTCAAAATGGATTAAGTACCTGAATTTAAAACTAGAAACTATAAAACTCTTAGAGGAAAATATATGCAGAACACTTTTGACATATATCAGAGCAAGATCTTCTTCGACCCACTTCCTAGAGTAATGGAAACAAAAATAAACAAATGGGACCTAATTAAACTTAAAAGCTTTTTCACAGTATGTAAATGATAAATAAAGTGAGAAGACAACCCACAGAGTGGGAGTGGGAGAACATATTTTTAAATGTTGTGACTGACAAGCTCTCCAAAATCTACAAATAGCCTGTGAAAAAAGTGTCTCCAAGCAACTCATGAAGCTAAACATCATCAAAAAAATAAAATAAATAAATCAAATAAAAAATGATGGAAGGTTGAAATAGACATTTTAAAGAAGACAGGAAGATAGCCAGAACACGCATGAAAAGATGGTCAACATTGCTAATTAACAGAGAAATGCAGATAAAAACTACAAAGATATATCTACTCAAGCTAGTCAAAATGGCTATCATAAAAAAATCCACAAACAATAAATGCTGGAGAAGGTGTGGAGATAAAGGAGTCCTTCTGCACTGTTGAAGGGAATGTAAATTGGTACAGCTGCTATGGAGAATATGGAGGCTCATTAAAAAAAATTAATTGGTGGAAAAATGCTTTACATTTTTCTTTGCAAAATGTTGGTGTCTGCTGTACAACAGTGTGAATCAGTCGTAATTATATATATTTCCCCTCCCTCATGAGCCTCCCTCCTCTGCCATCCGACCCCTCTAGGTCATCTCAGTGTGCCAGACTGGGATTCCTGTGCTGTATCGCAGCTTCCCACTAATTATCTGTTTCACACATGACAGTGTATATACGTCAGTGCTACTTTCTCAGTGTGTCCCACTCTCACCTTCTCCGGTGGTGTCCGCATGCCCGTTCTCTACTGGGTCCGTCAGAAACATTTTTTCTAGATTCCATACGTATGCATTAATATGCAATACTTGTTTTTCTCCTTCTGACTTACTCCACTCTATAAGAGGCATCCACCACACTAAAACTGACTCAGATTCATTATTAAGGCTGAGTAATATTCCATTGTGTATATGGACTGCATCATCTTTACCCATTCGTCTATCAGTGGACACCTGGGTTGCTTCCATGTCCTGGCTTTTGTAAATATATCTGCAGTGAACATTGGGGTCCATGTGTCTTTTAGAGTTGTGGTTTTATCAGGGTATTTACCCAGTAGTGGGATTTTGAGTTGTAATGTACTCCTTGGCAATTTATTCCTAGGAAATGCCATGAATGTGGTGTTTTGATAGACTTAAGAAATAATATTTTATTTTAGTATTAGTCTTTCTATCTTTCTTTATCCTCAGAGTTTAATAAGGATCTTGCCATGGTGAGTAACCAGTAAACGTGGTCAAATAAAATTAGAACTTGATGTACTGGTTTTTCCCATTTCTACCATAAGGGAAAAACATAAGATGATAAGGTAGACCAAGAAGGCAATATTTATTTGAACATCTACTAAGTTGTAAGCATACCGTATACATCATTGCATTCGACCTGCATCACAAACACTGAGTTGGTTGTTTTGAACTTCATGTTACATCATGAGTCATTTGCTTAACTTTTCACATTTGGCTATTGGAAGAATCAGGATATGGTTCCAAGTCTAGTTTTCCAACTTGTCTACACAAATTTGTAGGAGGTAAAGGGTTCCTTTGCCTTCCTGACATGCTTCCCTCCCCATGCAGTGGCTGATGGAATTGTCAAAACTTCTATTCTTCTAGGTAACTGACATTTTAAGGAAACTGAAAGGACAGGATCTTGGTGCACACATAATGGTCCTCCTTATATTATAGCTATTTCTTACTTTTGCTAACAAGGAGGATTTTCATTTGTAGATATATCCAAGTCAACTTTCCAACTTGAAGTTCAGAAAATCATACTTCTCTTTCAGAGTTGCATCTGCTGCCTCTCTTAGCTTTGCTTTGCTAATAAGGAATCACTTACCACAGGAATCACACTTCACAGAATCACCTAAAATGATTTTTTTTTCCTCCAGTTCAGCAAAGATAAGTCAAAGGATAAAAGATTTTGGCTATATTTTCTGAAAGAATTTCCACAATTATCCTACTCATGTTTAGAAAGGTTTCCTTTTTTCCTTCTTACTCAGGAGTTGAATTTCAAAAAATATTCAGAATTTCTAGTTAGGAAAGCAAAGTCTATGCAGATGTAAAAAATCTATGGATTTTTGGCATATTTCCTTTTGGGATGTAACATGTAAACTGTCCCCCAGAATTGGGTGATTTCTGCTCTTTTGTGATAAACAGGTTATTTGCTAAAAAGAAAAGGACAAAAATCCCTAAAGATTGACCTTGGTTTGGAAAGTATTTTGTGTATAAAAAATATTGCAGTACACCATGTAATTTTATGGAAATTTGACACCAGACCTTATTTAATTTATTCACTAAGTTATGATAACTCTAGGCTTTCTAGTCTGATTTACGCTGGAGGAACTGTGGGAAAAGAGGACATTATTTTGTGGTCATGCTCAGTAATTGCTACATGCTGTAAAGACTGCAGTATGGCAAATGGAAATAATTACAAAGTTATCTGTACAATATGACATGCTTTCTATTCTCCTGGGATGGCACACTGGACAAGAAATCCTAAAATTTCACTTAAGCTGATATTATCCCTCCAATTAATTGTGAAATATAGGATCACCAGATAAGAGACTATCAAAAGTGCAGTGAAGTAACTATGCCCTAGATTTGTGAAGCATATGATGGATGAGAAAAGACTCACCTTGGCTGATCCAAGAAAGTGCAAGAGCTATTAGGATATATGGGAACCTGTCACTCTTCATCTTATAATAACTCATAGTAATAAATGTGTCTCTGGAGAAACTTCAAAAAAAACAATAAAATTACCAGACACAGAATTACCACTCAAGTCTAGAAGAGAAAAGGTTTGAAAAAATAAGTGTTCTGAAGATTTTGTCTTTTGATGTCTTTTCAGAAAGTGTTCTTTGCATGTGTTTGTTATTACCTGTGTCCCTGGTGGCTCAGGGGGTAAAGAACCCGCCTGCAATGCACGAGTCCTAGGTTTAATCCCTGGGTTGGAAGATTCCCTGGAGAAGGGCATGGCAACCCACTCCAGTATTCTTGCCTGAAGAACTTCATGGACAGAGGAGCCTGGCGAGGTGTAATCCATGATTTCAGAGTCAGACATGACTGAGCAACTAACTTTCACTTTCATATCTGCATCACTGATTACTTAACTGATAAAAATATTTATTCTCCAAATTGTTATTGTTTCATTGTTTCCTTTATAGTTCAAAATATAATACACAGATTTGTCTATTCTTAAAGTTTATGTATAATGCAAATATCTAAATTTAAATATATATTTTCCTGAAGTTAAACTAAATCCAATAGTAAAACAGATATTTAAGAGCAGTTTAGGAAAAAATTCCCAAAGAAGTAGACATGAGTAATAGATTAGTAGACACTAGTAAGAGATTGCACATATATATATATGTGCAATTATATATAATATAATACATATAATATGTGCATATAATATATAGGAAAGCATATATCTATATTATAATGTAGATATGTATACAATATATAGGAAAGTAGTTTATACTGTCCATATAATTTTTCTGCTCCAGTGTTCACTTACGGCATTTAGTATAAAATTGATAATTGTTACCAAGACCTCAATGCCTGCTTCGCATTATCCGACCTGCCTGCATCTCAATTGCATCTTTTTCTTCTCCTCTCTTCCCATGGTTCCTTCAATGACCTCCTTTCAGTTAGCTGAAAATGCCAGTATGCTTCTTTCCACAGTGTTTTTGGTCTTGTTTTCTCTGCTTGGAAGTCTTTGCTCCCAGATTTTGTATTATGTGTCCTTCTCGTCATTCAATTGTTAGCTCATTTATTACCTACTAAGACACCATGGCATCATTTTTTTTAAAAAGAACTACCATTATATATTATTACAATATGAATCAATATTTTAAATCTTCCCTTTTGTTTTTGGATACACAATTTTAATCTTGCATACACAAATATATTAAATGCTTACATCAGTCAATTTATATCAATAATCATTGATGGATACTAGATGTATATGTGTCAGCTTGATAAGATACAGGATAAATATTAATATGTAGAGACAATCTCTCCCTTCAGAAAATTAATTATTAGTATCAAAGAAAAAATAGCAACTTCACCAAGAAAATATATGGCAGACACCATTTTAGCCAATTGTTTAACTGCAAATCACCAGAAATAGAATCAATTGGCCTAATGATCCTTATTATCTGACACACTGATAAGGGTCAAATACCATTTTGATGTTGATTAAGCTAGAAATACATAACCTGACTATAATAATGAAGAAAGACCAGACATATCTAAATTGAGGGCCATCTCACCAAACCCCTGTTCTCTAGGCTCTTAAAACTGTAAACTCTTGAAATACAAAGATGTAAGAACTATTTCAGAGTAAATTAGATTTAATTAAAAAATAATAGCTTTCCAAAGGAAGTGCAGATACAGGATACCTGACCAATTTTTGCCATTGGTGGGCTACCCTGAAGAACAAGTCCTACTAGTCCAATAAAGGAGGGTAAAGCATTTAAAAAAATATTTCCAATGAAAAGACCTGACTTGTATTTCCTGGATGCTTTTGCTTTTCTCACTGGCTTTAATAACTGTCCAAATGTTATTGAGCTACAAGCAGAACATATATTGAAAATTATGGAGACCTCATGTTTTCTTGTATGAACAAGATTTTCCCTCATGGAACTTAGAATATACTTTATTTAGCTATCTCATCAATGCTTACACAAAATAGTGTAATTAATTGTACACTATTTTTATCTTTGGAAGACAGTAAAGACTAAGCATTTCCAAAATCATATTTAAAGAATGGATACATTAATGGAGATAATCAATGCATAGCTTCCATCTTTAAACTGTATTAAAATGCAAAACTATAAACTATGTCCATCACTCTTAATGTTCTATAAACCTGTATATCTCAATGTGATTTTTCAATCATACACAATGGAATAGAGGGCAAGACTTTTGTCAAAAAATTTCAATAAAACATTGTTAATTGAGTTATACTTTAAGAATTCTATCAGTGGAAACAAAGTGCATTTAATTTGAATTTTTTCTTCTTTGATTGGTTTTTCATGAGAATTAATATCTATGACTTGCCTTCTATACTAATCTATACTGAACTCCTTCATTTACTCTATATTTATTGAGGACATATTTTACATTTAGTGTTTTCTGAACAAAAGAGGTATGAACCCTGTCTCTCACTGCAGCCTGGTAGTAACTCCACATTATAGTGTGACTTACAGTGTGGAACTTCATTAGATGGACCTTATCAGAGCTCAGGAAGATATACTATAGAAATTATTCACTTTCCTTTTTGTGTTCTTTCTTGTCTTTCATTTAATCCATACGTATTAAGGCATACAGTCAGCAAAAACAAGACCAGGAGCTGACTGTGGCTCAGACCATGAACTCCTTATTGCCAAATTCAGACTTAAATTGAAGAAAGTAGGGAAAACCACTAGACTATTCAGGTATGGCCTAAATCAAATCCCTTACGATTATACAGTGGCAGTGAGAAATAGACTTAAGGGCCTAGATCTGATAGATAGGGTGCCTGATGAGCTATGGAATAAGGTTTGTGACATTGTACAGGAGACAGGAATCAAGACCATCCCCTGGGAAAAGAAATGCAAAAAAGCAAAATGGCTGTCTGGGGAGGCATTACAAATAGCTGTGAAAAGAAGAGAAGAAAAAAGCAAAGGAGAAAAGGAAAGATATAAACATCTGAATGCAGAGTTCCAAAGAATAGCAAGAAGAGATAAGAAAGCCTTCTTCAGCAATCAACGCAAAGAAATAGAGGAAAACAACAGAATGGGAAAGACTAGAGATCTCTTCAAGAAAATCTGAGATACCAAAGGAATATTTCATGCAAAGATGGGCTTGATAAAGGACAGAAATGGCATGGACCTAACAGAAGCTAAAGATATTAAGAAGAGATGGCAAAAATACACAGAAGAACTGTACAAAAAAGATCTTCATGACCCAGATAATCATGATGGTGTGATCACTGACCTAGAGCCAGACATCCTGGAATGTGAAGTCAAGTGGGCCTTAGAAAGCATCACTACGAACAAAGCTAGTGGAGGTGATGGAATTCCAGTTGAGCTATTCCAAATCCTGAAAGATGATGCTGTGAAAGTGCTGCATTCAATATGACAGCAAATTTGGAAAACTCAGCAGTGGCCACAGGCCTGGAAAAGGTCAGTTTTCATTCCAATCCCAAAGAAAGGCAATGCCAAAGAATGCTCAAACTACTGCACAATTGCATTCATCTCACACACTATTAAAGTAATGCTTAAAATTCTCCAAGCCAGGCTTCAGCATATGTGAACCATGAACTTCCTGATGTTCAAGCTGGTTTTAGAAAAGGCAGAAGAACCAGAGATCAAATTGCCAACATCTGCTGGCTCATGGAAAAAACAAGAGAGTTCCAGAAAAACATCTATTTCTGCTTTATTGACTATGCCAAAGCCTTTGACTGTGTGGATCACAATAAACTGGAAAATTCTGAAAGAGGTGGGAACACCAGACCACCTGATCTGCCTCTTGAGAAATTTGTATGCAGGTCAGGAAGCAATAGTTAGAACTGGACATGGAACAACAGACTGGTTCCAAATAGGAAAAGGAGTACGTCAAGGCTGTATATTGTCACCCTGTTTATTTAACTTATATGCAGAGTACACCATGAGAAACTCTGGACTGGAAGAAACACAAGCTGGAATCAAGATTGCCGGGAGAAATATCAATAACCTCATATATGTAGATGACACCACCATTATGGCAGAAAGTGAAGAGGAACTAAAGAGCCTCTTGATGAAGGTGAAAGTGGAGAGTGAAAAAGTTGGCTTAAAGCTCAACATTCAGAAAACGAAGATCATGGCATCTGTTCCCATCACTTCACGGGAAATAGATGGGGAAATAGTGGAAACAGTGTCAGACTTTATTTTTCTGGGCTCCAAAATCACTGCAGATGGTGACTGCAGCCATGAAATTAAAAGACGCTTACTCCTTGGAAGGAAAGTTATGACCAACCTAGATAGCATATTGAAAAGCAGAGACATTACTTTGCCAAAAAAGGTCTGTCTAGTCAAGGCTATGGTTTTCCCTGTGGTCATGTATGGATATTAGAGTTGGACTGTGAAGAAGGCTGAGTGCCGAAGAATAGATGCTTTTGAACTGTGGTGTTGGAGAAGACTCTTGAGAGTCCCTTGGACTGCAAGGAGATCCAACCAGTCCATTCTGAAGGAGATCAGCCCTGGGATTTCTTTGGAAGGAATGATGCTAAAGCTGAAACTCCAGTACTTTGGCCACCTCCTCTAAAGAGTTGACTCATTGGAAAAGACTCTGATGCTGGGAGGGATTGGGGGCAAGAAGAGAAGGGGACGACAGAGGATGAGATGGCTGGATGGCATCACTGACTCGATGGACATGAGTCTGAGTGAACTCCGGGAGTTGGTGATGGACAGGGAGGCCTGGCATGTGCGATTCATGGGGTCACAAAGAGTCGGAAATGACTGAGCAACTGATCTGATTAAGGCCCTACTTGATTCCAAATTCTATGGTAGGTGATTTTTGGTTTCTCAAGTTTCATCCTAAAGAAGATAGCAGTGTACTGAGAAAAATAAGTAAGGAGATGATGAATCACTGGTCTAGGGGTAGATACTCTTCCATTCTTTCTGTTAATTTTCACTACAGTTCTTCCTTGACTTATAATGGGATTCAGTTCACTGGCTCATTCGTGTCCGACTCTTTGCGACCCCATGAATCGCAGCACGCCAGGCCTCCCTGTCCATCACCAACTCCCGGAGTTCACTCAGACTCATGTCCATCGAGTCAGTGATGCCATCCAGCCATCTCATCCTCTGTCATCCCCTTCTCCTCCTGTCCCCAATCCTTCCCAGCATCAGAGTCTTTTACACTGAGTCAACTCTTCGCATGAGGTGGCCAAAGTACTGGAGTTTCAGCTTTAGCATCATTCCTTCCAATGAACATGGATTACGTCCCAATAAACCCATCCCCCCACCAAAAAAAAAATGTCAAAATGCACTGAATGCACCTATCCTGCTGAACATCCTAACTTAGCCTAGAATACTTGTATTAGCCTGGAGTTGGCAACTCACCTAACACAAATTCTATTTTGCTATAAAGTGATAGTGAATTGCCATGCCCTTCTCCATGGGATCTTCCTGATCCAGGGATCAAACCTGCATCTCTTATGTTTCCTGCCCTGGCAGGCAGGTTCTTTACCAGTAGTGCCAGTTGAGAAGCCCAAAGGGTAAGATGCTTCATGTAATTCATGGGATACTGTACTAAAAGTGAAAAAGAGAGTGACAGTGACTATATAGGCTGTTGACTCTCATGAACGCATGGCTTGTGGAACTGAGGCTCCTTCCCCCTGCCCAGCATCACACTATCTTACCCCATGCCTCTAGTCCAAGAAAAGCTCAAAATTTCTACAGAATGCATATGGATTTCACACCATCATAAAGCCTCAAAATCATAAGCTGACCCATCCAGTGTTGGGACCATCTGTAATAACTAGAAAATTCTTATGTTGGATTTTTAAAGATACATATTTTCTATCCCATATGTGTGAAGATCAATTGCTCAACAATTAAATGACTTATATACATATAGAACATGTATATAAAGAAAGCTGAGTGCTGAAGAATTGATGTTTTTGAACTGTGGTGTTGGAGAAGACTCTTGAAGGGACTGCAAGGAGATCCAACCAGTCCATCCTAAAGGAGATCAGTCCTGAATATTCATTGGAAGGACTGATGCTGAAGCTGAAACTCCAATACTCTGGCCACCTGCTGCTAAGAACTGACTCATTGGAAAAGACCCTGATGCTGGGAAAGACTGAAGGCGGGAGGAGAATGGGACGACAGAGGATGAGATGGCTGGATGGCATCACCGACTCAATGGACATGAATTTGAGCAAGCTCTGGGAGTTGGTGATGGACGGGGAGGCCTGACATGCTGCAGCCCATGGGGTTTCAAATGGTCGACGTGACTGAGCGACTGAACTGAACTGAGAACATGAAAAGTGCACTCATGCTTTGCTTTATTTCAGATCAGATAGAGAGTACGGAGTGGGGCATGCAGCTTGATCAAACCCTGCTGTGGAATTGTGCAGAGATCTGTGTAAGAGACTCTGCTGTAAGCTAAGGCTTGACTCTCTAAGAGTAAAATCAGAAGGCAAAAGGAAGGACAAGGAACAAGGCCAGGAGTGGGATAGGGTTTTTTAAAAAGACTGAAGTAACTTCATTGGACACTTTCTGCCACTGGACAGAGGGAAAGTGGCTCAAGTCGCTGCAGCTGACCACCAAGCAGTGACTGAGGAGGGGTCTGGAAGGAGTTTTGAGAAAGGGAAATATACTATAGAAATTATCTAAGGAGTAGCAATGCAAATTGAGAAATTCTACTGTAGCAATAAAGGGACAGGTCAGTTTTGGTCTCAGAGCCACTAAAGCGTCTCTAGGGATGAAGAGGTGCTGACTCGAGAACAGTTAGCATCTCTAATGAGGACAATTAACCAGACATTAATAAGCATTAGATTGACATGGATCAGTTCCCACAAATGTAGAGCAAGGGCCAGTTTCATAAATCAAGATGGAAAATGTCTATATGAGCTGCCAGAGAGACTTAAAAACCATCATGTTTTCCTAGACCTTATTGTGACAGAAATGTATGCTACTATTTCTATTATAATATGTTTAAATTTATTTTTCATTAAAATTCACTGTGTATCAATGGGCAGACTGTTTTACAGTATTTGCCCTTACATTTAGGTCTTTAACTCCATTCGAGTTTATTTTTTATGTACGGTGTTAGGGAGTGTTCTAACTTCATTCTTCTAGAAGAAAAGGATAAATTCTTAGGAAGGTATAAACTTCCAAGAGTAAACCAGGAAGAACAGAAAATGAATGTGACCAGACCAGTTGCAAGCACTGAAATTGAAACTGTGATTAAAACTCTTCCAACAAATAAAAGCCCAGTAACAGATGGCCTCACAGGCAAAGTCTATCAAACACTTAGAAAAGCATTAGCACCTACACTTCTGAAACTCTCCCAAAAAAAACTGCAGAGGAAAGAACACTCCCAAGTTTATTCAACTAAGCCACCTTCACCCAGATACCAAAACCAGACAAAGATACCACATCGAAAAATTACAGGCCAATATCACTGATGAACACAGATGAAAAATTCTTGACAAAATACTAGTGAGCCAAATCCAACAACACATTAAAAGGATCATACATCTACATCAAAATAATACAAGCCATGTACAACAAACCCTCACTTCCCTGGTGGCTCAGATGGTAGAGAGTCTGCCTGCAATGTGGGATACTGTGGTTTGATCCCTGGGTTGGGAAGATCCCCTGGAGAAGGAAATGGCAGCCCGCTCCAGTACTCTTGGCTGGAGAATCCCATGGACAGAGAGCCGGGGTAGGGGGTGGGCCCAATCGATGGGGTTGCAAAGAGTCAGACACAACTGAGCGACTAACACACATTCACACACACGACAAACCATCAGCAAACATTATCATCAATGGGGGGAAACTGAAAGCATTTTCTCTAAGATCAAGACAAGGATGTCTATTCTTGCCACTATTATTCAAAACAGTTTTGGAAGTCCTAGCTCCAGCAATCAGAGAAGAAAAAGAAATAAAATGAATTCAACTTGGAGAAGAAGTAAGAATGTCAAATTTTGTAGATGACATAATACTATACATGGAAAATCCTAAAGATATCCCCAGAAAATGATGAGAGATCATCAATGAATTTGGTAAATTTTCAGGTTACAAAATTAATACACAGAAATCTCTTGCATTCTTATAGCACTGAAAGGTCAGGAAGAGAAACTGAGGAAATAATCCTATTTACTATCACATCAAAAGATAAAATAACTAGAAATAAAGGTACCTAAGGAGGCAAAAGACTTGTTCTCCAAAAATATAAGATATTGATGAAATAAATCAAAGATCACACAAGCAGATAAAGAAATATACCATGTTCTTGGGTTCCAAGAATCAATGTTGTGAAAATTGATCCCACAGCAATACATCCCACAGCAATCTACATATTCAATGCAATGCTTATCAAATTACCAATGACATTTTTCACAGAATTACAACAAAACATTTTACAATTTGTATGGAATAAAAAAGACACTGAATAGCCAAAGCATCTTGAGTAAGAAAAACAGAGCTGAACGAATTAGGCTCCCTGATTTCAAAGTATTTTGTAAGCCACAGTAATCAAAACAGTATGGTACTAGCCCAAAAATAGGAATGCATATCCATGGAACACAATAGAAAGTCCAGTGACAAACCCACACACTCACGGTCACTAATCTATGACAAAGGAAGCGAGACTATGCAATGAAGAGAAGATAGTCTCTTCAATAACTGTTGTTAGGAAAATTGGATAGCTGCTAAACTTATTTCTTAAGTATCTCCTCAAATTTTTTTTCATTAATTTTTATATTTTTCCCTCCTACATTTTCATTTACCTAAATGCATATTAGTTTCTAGATCTATCATAACTTGGTACCACAAACTGGGAGGCTTAACAACAGAAATGCATTTTTGCACAGTTCAGAAGGATAATTAATGTCCAAGATCACAGTGTTGGCAGGGTTGATTTCTTCTGCGGGAGAGTTTTGTTCCATGTCTCTGCCCTAACTTCTAATGGTTTGCACTCTTTGGCTTTTCTTGGCTTATTGTTACATCACCCAATATCTGTTTTCATCTTTATAGGGTGTTCCCACTGTGTACTTATCTGTCCTTGTGTCTAAATTTTCCTTTTTTATGAAAAAATCATCATATTGGATTAAGGCCCACTTTAACGAAGACCCTGGAGGAGGGAATGGCAACCTGGTTCAGGATTCTTGCCCAGAGAATTCCTTGGACAGAGGAGCCAGATGGGCTACAGTCCAAGGGGTCACAAAGATTTGGACATGACTAACTAAGCACAGCAGAGCACAGTGAAACCCACCTCCTTTTAACTTGGTCATCTACAAAGAACCAATTTCCCAATTTCCATAAGGGAACATTCAACAGAGACAAGAGGTTAGGACTTCAATGCCTTGGTGGGACATAATTCAACACACAATTTGTGTACATTTATTTTTTATTGAAGAAAGTAGGGAAAACCACTAGACCATTCAGGTATGACTTAAATCAAATCCTTTATGATTATACAGTGGAAGTGAGAAATAGATTTGAGGGACTAGATCTGATAGATAGAGTGCCTGATGAACTATGGACGGAGGTTTGTGACATTGTACAGGAGACAGGGATCAAGACCATCCCCATGGAAAAGAAATGCAAAAATGCAAAATGGTTGTCTGGGGAGGCCTTACAAATAGCTGTGAAAAGAAGAGAAGTGAAAAGCAAAGGAGAAAAGGAAAGATATAAACATCTGAATGCAGAGTTCCAAAGAATAGCAGGGAGAGATAAGAAAGGCTTCCTCAGCGATCAATGCAAAGAAATAGAGGAAAACAACAGAATGGGAAAGACTAGAGATCTTTTCAAGAAAATTAGAGATACCAAGGGGACATTTCATGCAAAGATGGGCTCGATAAAGGACATAAACCATATGCACCTAACAGAAGTAGAAGATACTAAGAAGAGATGGCAAGAATACACAGAAGAAATGTACAAAAAAGATCTTCATGACCCAGCTAATCACGATGGTATGATCACTCACCTAGAGCCAGACTTCCTGGAATCTGAAGTCAAGTGGGCCTTAGAAATCATCACTATGAACAAAGCTAGTGGAGGTGATGGAATTCCAGTTGAGCTATTCCAAATCCTGAAAGATGATGCTGTGAAAGTGCTGCACTCAATATGCCAGCAAATTTGGAAAACTCAGCAGTGGCCACAGGCCTGGAAAAGGTCAGTTTTCATTCCAATCCCAAAGAAAGGCAATGCCAAAGAATGCTCAAACTACCGCACAATTGCACTCATCTCACACACTAGTCAAGTAACGCTCAAAATTCTCCAAGCCAGACTTCAGCAATACGTGAACCGTGAACTTCCTGATGTTCAAGCTGGTTTTAGAAAAGGCAGAGGAACCAGAGATCAAATTGCCAATATCCGCTGGATCATAGAAAAAGCAAGAGAGTTCCAGAAAAACATCTATTTCTGCTTTATTGACTATGCCAAAGCCTTTGACTGTGTGGATCACAATAAACTGTGGAAAATTATGAAAGAGATGGGCATACCAGACTATGTAACCTGCATTCTGAGAAATCTGTATGCAGATCAAGAAGCAACAGTTAGAACTGGACATGGAACAACAGACTTGTTCCAAATCGGGAAAGGTTTACATCAAGGCTGTATATTGTCACCCTGCTTATTTAACTTATATGCAGAGTACATCATGAGAAATGCTGGGCTGGAGGAAGCACAAGCTGGAATCAAGCTTGCCGGGAGAAATAGCAATAACCTCAGATACACAGATGACACCACCGTTATGTCAGAAAGCAAAGAACTAAAGAGCATCTTGATGAAAGTGAGAGAGGAGAGTGAAAAAGTTGGCTTAAAACTCAACACTCAGAAAACTGAGATCATGGCGTCTGTTCCCATCACTTTATGGCAAATAGATGGGGACACAATGGAAACATTGACAGACTTTATTTTTGGGGCACCAAATCACTGCAGATGGAGACTGCAGTCACAAAATTACAAGACATTTTCTCCGTGGAAGAAAAGCTATGATCAATCTGCTGCTGCTGCTGCTAAGTCGCTTCAGTCGTGTCCGACTCTGTGGACCCCATAGATGGCAGCCCACCAGGCTCCACCGTCCTGGGATTCTCCAGGCAAGAACACTGGAGTGGGTTGCCATTTCCTTCTCCAGTGCATGAAAATGAAAAGTAAAAGTGAAGTCGCTCAGTCATGTCCGTCTCTTTGCGACCCCATGGACTACAGCCTACCAGGCTCCTCTGTCCATGCGATTTTCCAGGCAAGAGAACTGGAGTGGGTTGACATTGCCTTCTACGATGATCAACCTAGACAGCATATTAAAAAGCAGAGATATTACTTTACCAACAATGGTCCATCTAGTCAAAGCTATAGTTTTGCCAGTAGTTATGTATGGATGTTAGAGTTGGACTGTGAAGAAAGCTGAGCACCGAAGAATTGATGCTTTTGAACTGTGGTGTTAGAGAAGACTCTTGAGAGTCGCTTAGACTGCAAGGAGATCCAACCAGTCTATCCTAAAGGAAATCAGTCCTGAATATTCATTGGAAGGACTGATGCTGATGGTGAAACTCCAATACTTTGGTCAACTGATGTGAAAAACTGACTCATTGGAAAAGACCTGATGCTGGGAAAGATCGAAGGTGGGAGGAGAAGGGGACAGCAGAGGATAAGATGGTTAGATGGCATCACCGACTCAATGGACATGAGCTTGAGTAAGCTCTGGGTGTTGGTGATGGACAGGGAAGACTGGCGTGCTTCAGTTCATAGGGTCACAAAGAATTAGGACTGAGGGACTGAACTGTACTGATTTTTAATTTTAAGGTGGTTAATCTTGATTACAAAACACTCAGGAGTCAGGCTGTGTGCTTAGTTTCTCAGTGTGACCTACTCTTTGGGGCCCTTCTGAACTGTAGCCTGCCAGGCTCCTCTGTCAATGGGGTTTTTCAGGCAAGACTACTGGATTGGATTGCCATTTTATTTTCCGTGGCATCTTACTGTCCAAGGGATTAAAACTGTGTCTATTGTGTCTCCTGTTTGCAAGTGAATTCTTTAACTGCTGAGCCATCAGGGGTCAGAAAGAGGCTTATTAAATATTATTCTGGACCCCAATTCTTCAGCGCAAACCACACAAAGCACAATAAAACTATCTTTTTTTTCCCTTTAGGATTGATTTTTTAAATATGTTTATTTATTTTAATTCAAGGCTAATTACTTTACAATATTGTATTAAATGTGTGTGTGTGTGTGTGTGTGTAAAGGTTGATTTCCCAACAACCTCGTACGTTATGCCAGTGGAACCAAGTAGTAAAATTTGCTTCAGGTAGAGCCGTATCCTAAGGCTGTTGATTTGCATTCAATGACACAGAAGTGAAACACAGCCTTGACTTTAGGCAGACAGAACATGCTGTGTATTTTGTGGTCCTAATTCTTTTCAGGCAGCTGTAGTTTTCTTCTTTATTAGGCAATTTTTTATATGTCCCCTTTTGCAATACAATTTGTGTGCAGTTTAGTTTCAATAAGATATTTTCTGCATTACCTTCAGTTATGGTAAAAGAATTACTACTAAATTCTGAAAGTAGACCTCAAGAGGTTTCGAACAAACTGGAGCACCAATGCGATGCAAACATTCCTTGAGTTGTATTTTTTCTGAGAAAGCTGGTCCAAGAAACTGAGAATTTATAATATGCTTGACCTCTGCAGATGGTGACTGCAGCCATGACAGTAAAAGACACTTACTCCTTGGAAGAAAAGCTATGACCACCCTAGAGAGCATATTAAAAAGCAGAGACATTACTTTACCAACAATGGTCCATCTAGTCAAAGCTATGGTTTTTCCAGTAGTATATGTTTTCAGGTGATTATGTCAGAGAGAGAAGTAGGGGTAAAACTTGATGATGCATTGCCGATTACTGGAATGCTTTGGAATACAGAAAAATAAAAAATGAATATTATAAGGAGAAAAGAGAAATAAAATATGAGGTAGGGAGTGCTCACATCAAACTTCAGAGAACTGATTCCACTTAGGGACTTTTTCACTGAAGCCATGCACGCATGCCTCATGGAGTCAGATCATGCTCGCCATCTTTGTTCTGAAACATGTTTTTTTTAATGTGGCTCTCTACGTTTCTTCTCTGTGCCATTCCTTCCCACCAAGTTCATGCCTGCTCTCCTTTTGGAGAGATGAACTATTCGAAGCTGAGGCGCCTTTATTTCTCTCTTGCTTTCTCTCTCTGCACTCTTCCTCCCTCAATTGCAAATAGGAGTTCCTTACAAGGTGCCTGATAACTGCTTTCAGAATTAAGTGGATTAATCATCATGATAGTAGTCATGAAAGGATGTGAGACTTGGATCATAAAGAAATCCGAGTCAAGGAACTGATCCTTTAAAACTGTGGTGCGGGGGAAGACTCTTGAGAACCTCTTGGACTGCAAGGAGATCAAACCAGTCCATCCTAAAGGAGATCAACCTTGAATATTTATTGAAAGAATTGATGCTGAAGCTTCAATTCAGCTTACTGGAAAAGATCCTTATTCTGGGAAAGATTGAAGGCAGGAGAAGGGGATGACAGAGGATGCAATGGTTAGATAGCATCACTGACTCAATGGACATGAATTTAAGCAAACTCTGGGTGGTAGTGGAGAATAGAAGAGCCTGTTACAAGAAGTTGGACACGACATAGCAATTGAATAACAACAATTGTCATGGTCTTTCTTAAAAAGGAATTTAAACCTTCAGTCAGTTCAGTTCAGTCACTCAGTCATGTCTGACTCTTTGTGATCCCATGGACTACAGCACACCAGGCTTCCCTGTCCATCACCAGCTCCCGGAGTTTACGCAAACTCATGTCCATTGAGTTGGTGATTCCATCCAACTATTTCATCCTCTGTTGGCCCCTTCTCCTCCTGCCTTCAATCTTTCCCAGTATCAGGGTCTTTTCAAATGAGTCAGATCTTTGCATCAGGTGGCCAAAGTGTTGGAGTTTCAGCTTCAACATCAGTCCTTCCAATGAATATTCAGGACTGATTTTCTTTAAGAGGGACTGATTGGACTCCTTGCAGTTAATAGAAACTCCTTAAAATTAAAATTTTGTGTCACAATATTTAGTTGTTTGTTCAAAAATCACTGACTGAAGCCTTACATGCAACACATTTATGCAGACACACAGACTCCAAAGCCAATGTGGCGTGCGGGAGGCAACTTGTACTCTTATTTGAACCAGAGATGCTTGTTGAACTTTCAGACACTTTGTGGGCTTTTTTGTAAAGCACAGCTATTACTACAGTCTGAATAATTTATATTGAAAAACTGTGGAGGTAAATACTCAAAGTTCATCACTTTCCAGTTATTTCCTGCACGTTACTAGTCTGTGTGGTCAGTGCTCTTGGAGATCTTACCTGTGCTGCCTACTGACAAAGTGGCATGATGATGCAGGGTGATACAGGATGTATTATGCTGAAGTGCAGAGTCCATGGGTGAGGATGTGGTGACTCGGGGATGGCAATCTTTGGAGAATCATTTGCTTGTTTTATCATTGCTTTTTTTTTTTTTTAATTTTTAAACTTTGTTTAAAAAGTTTTTAAATCTAATGTTGGAGCCTAGTTGACTTACATTGCTATTCCTGCTGTACAGCAAAGTGGTTCATTTATATGCATACATATATTCATTCTTTTTCAGATTCTTTTCCCATATGGACATTATAGAATATGGAGTTCTAAATAGAATACTCTCAGTTTATTAAAAAAAAAAGAGGTAAATGCAGAAATATATAGAAGGAGTTCACATATACCTCAAACGCAGTCTCCCCTATGAGTACCATGTTACATTAGCATGGCAAATTTATCGCTATTAATCAAACAGCACTGATACGGTATTGCCAACAAAACTCCACAGTTCATGTGTATTACTGTACTTTTTATCGATGGGATTGCTTCAGTCCCAGGATGCCATCTCGGTTACCACACTGCATACAGGGGTCACGCCTTCGTAGCCCTCTCTTTCCTGGGAGAGTTTCTCAGACCTTATTCTTGACGGTTTTGAACTGTGCTGGTCAGTTGTTTTGTAGGATGCCTTCCACTGAAAGTTTTCTAATGCATTTCGTATGATATAATTGTGTTTATGGGTTGTGGGGAAGACCCCAGAGGTAAAGAATGGTTTTGAAAATAGCGTACTAGGGATGAATATCACCAGGGGGGTTCATGATTTGATGGTGCACTGGATTGTCTGGCTGAGAGAGCATTTGCCAGGTTTCTCGACCTCAAGTTACTTCCTTTTCTCCCTTTGCACACTGCAACTCTTTGCCAGGAGGTTGCTATGTGCAGGCTACCAACCAAGAGCTAGGAGTTATGCTCCCCTTTTCCTTGAGCACAGATTTTCAACATCAATTACTTGGAATTCTTCAAAATGGAATTGTTTCTTCTTTTCTTGTTTTGTTCAGTTGCTAAGTCATGTCCAAATTTTTGCAACCCCATGAACTGCAGCAAACCAGGCTTTCTTGCTCTTTACTATCTCCTGGAGTTTACTCAAACTCATGCCCATTGAGTCGGTGATGCCATCCAACTATGTCATCCTCTGTCGATCCCTTCTCCTCCTGCCTTCAATCTTTCCCAGCATCAGAGTCTTTTCCAATGAGTCAGTTTTTCGCATCAGGTGGCCAAAGTATTGGGCCTTCAGCTTCCACATCAATCCTTCAGGAGAATATTGAGGATTGATTTTCTCTAGGATTGACTGGTTGGATCTTCTTGCATTCCAAGGGACTCTCAAGAGTCTTCTCCAGCGGCACAGTTCAAAAGGATCAATTCTTCAGCACTCAGCCTTCTGTATGGTCCAACTCTCACATCCATACATGATCACTGAAAAAACCATAGCTTTGACTATAGGGACCTTAACCAGCAAAGTGGTGTCTCTGCTTTTTAACTTGCTAAGTTTGTCATAGCTTTTCTTCCAAGGAGCAAATGTCTTTAATTTCATGGCTATCATCATCATCTGCAGTGATTTTGGAGCCCAAGAAAAGCAAATCTATCACTATTTCCACTTTTTTTCCATCTATTTGCCGTGAAGTGATGGGATCAGACACCATCATCTTAATTTTCTGAATGTTGAATTTTAGGCCAGCTTTGTCACTCTCCTCTTTCATCTTTATCAAAAGCCTCTGTGGTTTTTTTTGTTTTTACTTTCTTTCATTAGAGCGATACCATCTGCATTTTGAGGTTGTTGATACTTCTCCAAGGAACCTTGATTCCAGCTTGTGATTAATGTAGCCTGGTACTTCACATGATGTACTTTGCATGGAAGTTAAAGAAGCAGGGTGACAGCATGCTGTCTTGTCCTACTCCTTTCCTAATTTTGAACCAGTCCTTTATTCCATGTCCACTTCTAACTCTATCTTGTTAACCTGCATAGAGGTTTCTCAGGAGTCAAGTAAGGTGGTCTGGTATTCATCTCTTTAAGAATTTTCCACAGTTTGCTGTGATCTACACAATCAAAGGCTTTAGCCTAGTCAATGAAGCAGAAGTATTTTTTTTTTTTTTCAATTCTCTTGCTTTTTGCATGATACAACAGATGTTGGCAATTTGATCTTTGGTTTCTCTGCCTTTTCTAAATTCAGCTTGTACATCTGGAAGTGTTCAGTTTGCGTACAGCTGAAGTCCAGCTTGAAGGATTTTGAGCATAACCTTGTTAGCATGTGAAATGTGCACATTTGTTTATTAAATTGTTTATTTTTAATCACATGGACTCATTTATATCTATTTATACTTTGGGTTATAATCCACTATTACTTCCTCTATTTTGTTGCTCAGGATGTTATTTTTACAGCTTTGGCCGTTGTGAACTCTTTCAATTATCTCCTGTGTGCCTTTGACATACCCTCATCAAGGTGTGTGTGTGCCCTGAGCACTCTTGCTCTTTGCTTTCTTACACTAGGTGACTCTCCAGCCTCATTTTCTGTACTGCTTGACCAAATACTCAGATTTGCCATTTCACCAAGGAGGGCAGTCCCTCTCATTGGAGAATGGTATTGGGTGTCCCTGGTGGCTCAGATGGTAGAGAATCTGCCTGCAACACATGAGACCTGGGTTCAGTCCCTGGATTGGGAGGATCCCCTGGAGGAGGCCATGCTAACCCACTCCACTATTCTTGCCTTAAGAATCCCCATGGACAGAGGAGCCTGGCAGGCTACAGTCCATGGGGTTGCAAAGAGTTGGACACAACTGAGTTATTAAGCACACACATTATGGAAATGGTATATAGAAACCAGTATTTTTATGTTAGATGTCCTTATCACTATTGGACGGTTAATTTTAGTATCTCTCAATTGGCAGAAAAACAAACAAACAGGTATTCATATTAGCAAATATATACTCAACACATCTGTATGTTTCTAAGTAACTATATGTGTCTATATAAAGCTAAATGTCAGTTCAGACTAATGTTTCCAACTCCAATCATCTTCACATGGATCATTTTAATCTCATTCACTTACCGAAATGATTTGCTTTGTAGTTCAGAACCAAAACAAGTCAGTTTTTCTCAAGTTTTATATAGAAGTAATTGACATATATCACTATAAGTTTAAGGCATACATTATGATGGTTTGATTTACATATATTTTGAAAAGATTATCACAGTAGATTCCAGGCAACATATATCTTCTCATATAGATAAAATAAAGAGAAAAGAAAGCAATTTTTCCCTGTGAACTCATAAGACTTACTTTCTTAACAACTTTCCTATACATCATGTAGCAGTATCAGCTGTATTTATTATATATTACGTTATGCCCTAGAACCTATGCCCTAGCACTTACAACTGGAAATTTATATCTTTTGACCACCTTTTTCCAATCCCCCCATCCCTGGATAGTCCACTTCTGGAAATCAGAAATAGTCTGATCTCTTTTTTTGTTTCTATATGTTCACTTTTTGTTGTTGTTGTTTTAAGGCTGCATATATAAGTGAGATTATATAATATTTCTCTTTCTCTCTCTGGCTTATTTCACTTAGCATAATGTCTTAAAGGTCCATCCATGTTGAAAAATGAGCTTTGATTCTTATTTCTAAATGAGATTTAACAGACTTAACCATGCTGAAAATATTGGATTGACCAAAAATTTTATTCTGGCATACCCATACAATTTTACAGAAAACTCCAAATGAATTTTTTTGACCAACTCAATAGTTTAATTGTTGGAAATGACATTTACTACTTAACATTACAAGTAGTAAACTTTTCTTTATAAGTGCATAAAAAAGAGGGCAAGAACTACTCAGCAGGTCAGATTAAGTGCTTAAAACAGTATGCTTATAGCCTTAGAAAAGTGAGGGCACACAGCTTAGGCAAGAACATGATGGAAACTCAAATTAGAATTTCAGAATCTTAGACTTTGGAGAATCTGGCCTTGAAAGCGACCCCCAGTCCTCAAATAAACAACTTAATTTTTGGTTTTACCAGTCAAGAGTTTGGTATCACACCACACAGCAAGTCTGTAAATAATATATAAATTATTATGTGCCTATGAATGTGTGTGTAAATGAGAGTACATGTGGGTCATTTCAGAGCATGTACCTTACTTCAATAAATCAATAATTTTTATCATTATGGCAAATAAGATCCCCCAGAGAAGGAAATGGCAACCCACTCCAGTATTCTCTGGAGAAGCTCACGGACAAAGGAGCCTGGTGGGCTATAGTCCATGGGGTATCAAGAGCTGGACATGACTTAGCTACTAAACCCCCATGAAGCTACTAATTAGTATTCTACCTCAGTTGTGATAGTCTAGAAATGAATAATTTTTGCCTATTGCAATATTTTGATGATCAGAATAAAAAAAGGTTAAGTAAGAACTCTAGAGAACCTGAGATTAGAGAGGATTAATTCTGCCCATATGTGCTACATACATAATGAGCAAGATTTACTATAAGGAAGTAAAATATTTGGACTTGAAATTAAGAATTTAATTGCATTAACACTTTAGCTCCTCTTGCCTGTGGAGATTATTCTAACATGCAGAATACCAGGACCATCTGCACAATAAGCTTTCCCAAGTATGACTCAGAGTATTAGAGGATCACAGAGCTGGCGTGTCCAAACAAGAGCAAACAAGGAAAAATGAGCAGCCTTGTTTATCTTTGGGTGCTGACTGAAATAAGAAAATGTGTGTATTAAAGTGCACTAAGCAGTAATGTGCAAAGTGACTATAAGCTGCTTATATTTATAAAGACAACAGAAAAAATTAATTTTCATTAAATAAAGCACATAATTAAATATAACAGTAGTTGCCCTGATATGGAATAAATTTAATGAAGCATTTTAAGTTGAGATCCGTCAAATTATTTGAATTTATGAAAGTCAACCAAGATGAAATAGAAAAGTATGTGTCACTTTTATAAGATCTGATCTTCAATATTATCATAAAAATATGTGCATAGATTATATTAGTAGAATATTGAATCACCACTTCTCTTAAATTCTCCAACTTATCCCCGATCCCCCACCCCCCAACACCCACACAATCCTACATCACTTAGGAGAATGATGTATTGTGACATTACCTCCATTCTGCCTAGAGAAAATAACATGGACAAAAATGTGAAATGGCCTGCAGAACCAAAAAGTGGCAAACTAAGATATTTTGCAGTATCTTTGTGGATCCCAAGTTGGACACATGGCTCTGTTGTCGCTCTCTGCTTTTAATACACGTAGACTTGCCAGGTGGCTCAATGGTCAAGATTCTGCCTGTAAATACAGGAGGCATGGATTCAGTCCCTGGGTCAGAAAGATCCCCTGGAGTAGAAAATGGCCACCAGCTCTAGTATTCTTGCCTAGAAAACTCTATGGACAGAGGAGCCTAGCAATCTACGGTCCATGAGGTCACAAAGAGTCGGACATGACTGAGCCATCAATTGAGCACACATTTTTAATGCACAGGAGCTTTATGTACAAAGACAGGGAGGCTGCCCAGCTTCTCTATCTGCTGCCCTTGCATAGCATCATGAAGCTTCTTCCTGTGATGCACCATAAATTTCTTTATCTAGAAATGCCTCAGACACTTTACATTTCACATGTAAATATGAGAGGGTTCTATTTAGCTTTTAGAGTACAGGATGCAGTAAAAGAGAAGAAAAATTGTAACTTTTTAGTGACCATAGTCACGGTATAAGAGAAAGATAAAAATTATGATAGCTTCATATCTAGAAGTTCAAACTGTTTTCTGTCTCTAAATAATCTTCTCCTCTCTGCTAAATCAGTCATGGATGTGTTGTTTAAGATGAGAAGCACAACCAGTACTGAATGTAATGCTTGATTGTGTCTAGATGTCTGCTTTAAAATGTTGATTTTTGTTGTGTTTATTTTTAACTGCGCCATTATAACTGTACATTGTAATGCAAGCTGCTTGAGTCCTTTGCCAAGTAAGAAAATGAACACCTACGCACCATCAACACTACTTTTATGTGTATATAGTATTTCCATTTTGCCCCTCACAAAGGAGGACCTCAAAGTTATTAAAGTTTACTAAGCTTTCACTCTGGATTAGGGCATCATGTCTCTCTTCCACTCAATTTTCTACCGTCTATATTATTATGTATGTATGTGTGTGCAGTTACTTCAGTCATATCTGACTCTGTGATCCCATGGACTGTAGCAAGACAGGGTCCTCTGTCAATGGGATTCTCCAGGCAAGAATACTGGAGTGGGTGGATTGAACCTGTGTCTCCTGCATTGCAGGCAGATTCTTTACTGCTGAACCGCCAGGAAAGCCCTACCATCTGCATTAGACCTAGATATAAAAGGCATTAATTGGGGGTGAGACGGGAATCAGGGCCAAGGATCCAGGGGGTGCCGTCTCTTCAAAAGTTTGTTTAAGAGGGTAAATCTCATGCAAAGTGTCCTTACCACAAAATTAAACAGCAATAATACAACCAAACAATGTATACTTATACACACATGCCTGAAGGGACACCACAGAACTTTTGGAGGTGATGCATATTTTTTCTTCTTTATTGTGGTGATGGTGTATCATGGATGGACACTTATGCTAAATCCATGAAACTGTATACATTAAACGTGCTCACCTTGTGTCCTATGTCAATTATATCTTATAAAAGCTGTTGAAACAAAACTGGAGGATATGGTATGCAGAAACAGACTTCTGTTGTCCTAGTCCACTGGGTCATTAAAAGGTTATATGTGTGAGGCTACACTTCAAACAAGTCAAGGACTCAAGAAAATTCTGATTTGAGTAGAATTCTATCTCAGTATCAATACTCTACATCTTTTCCATGTCTTGTTCCAGAAACCCTGTGTGAAATGGAATATTTCCTGCCAAACTGGTAAACAAGGGTGTCACAGGCATCAAGGATTCCAGCCTTCCAAACGTAAACTTCTGTGAGCCCAGAAAGAACGATGCCTACTGTCCAACAGCCCTCAGTCAATCCCCACTGTGAGCATTGAGGAGCTGGGGGGAGGCCATGAGAGAAAGTGCAAGCAGCAGTCATCCTCAGCATCCACCGTGCCCTATGGCAAATGGGGAATTAAGGATGGGAATAATATGAATAAGAAGCTGAGTTCAATTCAGTCACTCAGTCATGTTTGATTCTTTGCAGACCCCAAGGATTGCAGCACGCCAAACTTCCCTGTCCAACATCAACTCCCAGAGCTTTACTCAAACTCATGTCCATCAAGTCAGTGATACCATCCAACCATCTCATCCTCTGTCATCGCATTCTCTTCCTGTCTTCAGTCTTTCTGAGCATCAGGGTCTTTTCCAATGAGCCCATTCTTCACATCAGGTAACCAAAGTATTGGAGCTTCAGCTTCAGCATCAGTCCTTCCACTGAACACTCAGGACTGATTTCCTTTAGGATGGACTGTTTGGATCCCCTTGTAGTCCAAGGGACTTTCAAGAGTCTTCTCCAACACCACAGTTCAGAAGCATCAATTCTTCAGTGCTCAGCTTTCTTTACGGTCCAACTCTCATATCCACACATGACTACTGGAAAAAATATAGCTTTGGCTAGATGGACCTTTATAGGCAAAATAATGTCTCTGCTTTTTAATATGCTGTCTAGGTTGGTTATAGATTTTCTTCTAAGGAGTATCTTTTAATTTCATGGCTGCATTCACGATCTGCAGTGATTTTGGAGCCCCCCAAAATACATTCTGTCACATTTCCCACTGTTTCCCCATCTGCCATGAAGTGATGGGACCAGTGTCTGTGAAAATTCTGAAAGAGATGGGAATACCTGACCATCTGACATGCCTCTTGAGAAACCTGTATGCAGGTCAGGAAGCAACAGTTAGAACTGGACATGGAACAACAGACTGGTTCCAAATTGGGAAAGGAGTACATCAAGGCTGTATATTGTCACCCTGCTTATTTAACTTATATGAAGAGTACATCATGAGAAACACTGGGCTTGAGGAACCACAGGCTGGAATCAAGATTGCTAGAGAAATATCAATAACCTCAGATATGCAGATGACATCACCCTTATGGCAGAAAGTGAAGAAGAACTAAAGCACCTCTTAATGAAGGTGAAAGAGGCTAGTGGAAAAGTTGGCTTAAAACTCACCATTCAGAAAACTAAGATCATGGCATTGGTCTCATCACTTCATGGGAAATAGATGGGGAAACAGTGGCTGACTTTATTTTTCTGGGCTCCAAAATCACTGCAGATGGTGATTGCAGCCATGAAATTAAAAGATTCTTACTCCTTGGAAGGAAAGTTATGACCAACCTAGATGGCATATTGAAAAGCAGAGACATTACTTTGTCAACAAATGTCCCTCTATTCAAGGCTATGGTTTTTCCAGTGGCCATGTATGGATGTGAGAATTGGACTATAAAGAAAGCTGAGCACTGAAGAATTGATGCTTTTGAACTGTGGTGTTGGAGAAGACTCTTGAGAGTCCCTTGGACTGCAAGGAGATCCAACCAATCCATCCTAAAGGAAATCAGTCCTGAATATTCATTGGAAGGACTGATGCCGAAGTTGAAACTCCAATACTTTGGCCACCTGATTGGAAAAGCTGACTCATTTGAAGACACTGATGCTGGGAAAGATTGAAGGCAGGAGGAGAAGGGGTCAACAGAGGATGAGATGGTTAGATGGCATCACTGACTCAATGGACATGGGTTTGGGTTGACTCCGGGAGTTGGTGATGGACAGGGAGGCCTGGAGTGCTGCAGTTCATGGGGTCGCAAAGGGTGGGACACGACTGAGCGACTGAACTGAACTGAACTGTTGGGACCAGATGACATGATCTTAGTTTTCTGAATGTTGAGCTTTAAGCCAACTTTTTCACTCTCCAGTTTCACTTTCATCAAGAAACTCTTTAGTTCTTGGCTTTCTACCATAAGGGTGGGATCATCTGCATATCTGAGGTTATTGATATTTCTCCCAGCAATTTTGATTCCAGCCTGTGCTTCATCCAGCCCAGCGTTTCTCATGATGTACTCTGCATACAAGTTAAATAAGCAGGGTGACAATATAAAGCCTTAAGGTACTCCTTTCCCAATTTTGAACCAGTTTGTTGTTCCATGTCTGGTACTAACTATTGCTTCTTGACCTGCATACAGATTTCTCAAGAGGCAGGTAAGGTGATCTGGTATTCCCATCTCTTTAAGAATTTTCCACACTTTGTTGTGATCCACACAGTCAAATGCTTTGGGATAATCAATTAAGCAGAAGTAGATGTTTTTCTGGAACTCTTTTGCTTTTTTGATTATCCAGCAGATGTTGGCAGTTTGATCTCTGGTTCCTCTGTCTTTTCTAAATCCAGCTTGAACATCTGGAAGTGCACAGTATTGTTGAAGCCTGGCTTGGACAATTTTGAGCATGACTTGCTAGCAGCATGTGAAATGAGTGCAATTGTGCGGTAGTTTGAACATTCTTTGGCATTGCCTTTCTCTGGGATTGGAATGAAAATTGACCTTTTCTAGTCCTGTTGCTGGATGTGAGAGTTGGACCATAAAGAAGGCTGAGCACTGAAGAATTGATGCTTTTGAAATGTGGTGATGGAGAAGATTCTTGAGTTCCTTGGACGACAAGGAGGTCAAACCAATCAATTCTAAAGGAAATCAACCATGAATATTCACTGGAAAGATGGATATAGAAGCTGAATCTCCAATACTTTGGCCACCTGATGTGAAAAACTGACTCCCTGGAAAAGACATGCTGGGAAAGTTTGAAGGTGGGAAGAGAATTGGATGGCATCATGAGCTGATGATGAATGGACATCCAAACTCTTTGGATGGATATGAGTTTGAACAATCTCTTGGAGAAGATGAAGGACAGGGAAGCTTAGTGCAGCGCACTGCAGTCCATGGTTTCACAAAGAGATGGACCCGACTGAGTGAATGAACAACAACAACAACAATTGAGAATCAGGATGCTGACCCCAGAAAGCTGAGATGCATAGGAAAAGAATGGTTTCAGGGGGCCCAGATGCTTGCTATACTTAGAAGAGGGCTGCTGCTGCTGCTAAGTCGCTTCCGTCGTGCTCGACTCTGTGCGACCCCATAGACGGCAGCCCACCAGGCTCCGCAGTCCCTGGGGTTCTCCAGGCAAGAACACTGGAGTGGGTTGCCATTTCCTTCTCCAATGCATGAAAGTGAAAGTGAAGCCACTCAGTTGTGTCTGACTCTTAGTGACCCCAGGGACTGCAGCCTACCAGGCTCCTCCATCCATGGGATTTTCCAGGCAAGAGTACTGGAGTGGGGTGCCATTGCCTTCCCTGAGAAGAGGGCTATCTTCCTTAATTTGAGATATCGGCTTACCTTAATTAACAATAATCTTTTGATAGCCAGATTGCCTGCCCCTTGAAGCAAGTTTCTCTATGGACTGACTCCCCCCACCCCCAGGGAAACAGTTCTCTCAGGGTCACTTAGATGCCATCTCCCTGGTGATCAGAGTCAGGTCTCAGCTCTTACTGCTGCAGGCCAGGTTTCAACACCTGGTCCAGGAACTAAAATTCCACAAGCTGCAAGTTACCACCAAAAAAGGAAAGCAAGAATAGCAAACACAGAAAGACAATGTTCTAAAATTAAACAATGGTACACAGCATTGTAAATCAACTCTACTCCAATTTAAAATAAATAAATAAACTTGAAGTCCCCAAAATTTCCACAGAATAAACATAACTCTCGATATTTAGGTTATATGTATCTTATTTTAGTTGCCACTTGCATATGTCATTTATTGATACATCCTGAATTTTCCTTACAGAGCTATAACTTTCTTTTCTTGAAATGAAAATGAAATTTTGGTCATGAGTATATGGCTGAGCATAAGAGGTAGGGTTCAGTTCAGTTCAGTTCAGTCGCTCAGTTGTGTCCGACTCATTGCGACCCCATAGACTGCAGCACACCAGGTTTTCCTGTCCATCACCAACTCCTGGAGTTCTCTCAAACTCATGGCCATTGAGTTGGTGATGCCATCCAACCATCTCATTCTCTGCCATCCCCTTCTCCTCCTACCTTCAATCTTTCCCAGCATCAGGGTCTTTTCCAATGAGTTGGTTCTTCAGATCAGGTGTCCCAAGTATTAGAGGTTCAGCTTCAGCATCATTTCCTCCAATGAATATTCAGGACTGATTTTCTTTAGAATGGACTGGTTGGATCTCCTTGCAGTCCAAGGGACTCTCAAGAGTTTTCTGCATCAAAACAGTTCAAAAGCACCAATTCTTCAGCACTCAGCTTTCTTTAAAGTCCAACTCTCATATCCATACGTGACTACTGCAAAAACCATAGCTTTTATTAGACGGACCTTTGTTGGTAAAATAATGTCTCTGTTTTTTAGTATGCTGTCTTGGTTGGTCATAACTTTTCTTTCAAGGAGAAGGTGTCTTTTAATTTCATGACTGAAGGCACTATCTGCAGTGCTTTTGGAGCCCCCCAAAATAAAGTCTCTCACTGTTTCCATTGTTTCCCCATCTCTTTGCTATGAAGTGATGGGACTGGATGCCATGGTCTAGTTTTCTGAATATTGAGTTTTAAGCCACTCTCTTCTTTCACGTTCCTCAAGAGGCTCTTTAGTTCTTCTTTGCTTTCGGCCATAAGGGTGGTGCCATCTGCATATCTGAGGTTATTGATATTTCTCCCAGCAATCTTGATTCCAGCTTGTGCTTCATCCAGCCCAGCTTTTCTCATGATGCACTCTGCATATGAGTTAAATAACCTGGATGACACTGGAGAAGGGATTGGTGAACCACTTCAGTATTCTTGCCTTGAGAACCCCATGAACAGTATGCCCAGTATGAGAAGAGGTAGGGTAGGCCACTATAAATTTTTATTTAGAGATTTTAAATATCATAATATATAAGAATGAAATGTGTATATCTAAGTAATTTTAATGGTGACACATTGAAAAAAAGTGTCCACAACTTCTGGCTATCCAGAAATGACCTGGGAATTCCATTATCTTTATCATTCATACACATTGGTCATTTGAATTTTTCCTGAATTCTGTTAGTTATTTCACACCTCTGAGTAGGATTCAATACACTTTCCTTATTTGCAATTGAAAAACAAAAAATTGTTTCTGATATGCAAAGCCCCTACTAGCCAGTGGGTGACTCTGCATGAACTGTGTTAAATTTTTTAAGTTTAAATATTATAACTATAGAATTACTCATTACATATGTAATCAAACTCCTTCTTTAAGCCATTTGCTTTACTCAATTTTTTTTTCTCATTTCTCCCTGATTCTTGGCTTTACTTTATCACCTTTGGATTTTTCATGGACTCCCAGGTCCTTTCCTGAATCTGGCCTGTGCTCATTTTAGTTTTTTATTTTATGGTTTTGCCCTTGATTAGGTATTCCTTATCTTGTCTCCTTGCCATTTTTCTGTGACCAGTTGCAATACAAACTCTTTAAGCCAATGCTTCACATCAACACCCGTCTTTTATTGTGAGACTGACATAGATGTCAGTCTCACACATTTAGCATCATCCTTTTTGTGAAAGTGTTAGAAGAGCTGAGCTCTTATTTTATGGTTCTTTCTAAACTCTAAGGCCTCAGTTAATCAGGAAGAGAAAAATCAACTAATCTTATGGATGGATTTTAATGGGAAATGGTGAAATAATTTACTTATTTAATAAAGCAATTTAAAATTGTTATAATTCTTCACACTAAATGTATTTTCAAAATTAAACTTCTATAACCAAGGAGATTAGCATGCTTTCATGAATACCTGTGCTGGAATGTGTTTAATATAGTGGCAGATTCTTGGAGCCAAGATAGCCTTTGAACCTTAATCACAAAGAGCTAGAAATTTTAAGGTTCAGAAAGACAGAAACTTATTTATTACTAAATAAAGTGTAAAAACCGTATACTTAAATTATATTCATATTGAATATTAGTTTACTTCCTTTAAGGATAAAACAAGTGTTCACATTGTCCTCATGACCAACTAACGATGCTCATTCATGATTGGTACATGCAGTATAAGACTGGAAACACTCCACTGGTCAATTTCCAGCAGGTGGGAAATAGTGAAATAGGTTAAAAAGGATGATCTAAATTTTTAGAGTTTTCACTTGGTCATCTAGGATACTTCCAAAGCCAAGTCTCATTAGTCCTTGTTGAGGAAAAGACAAATTTCAATGATCTTGAACAAACAGCTAGAAAGAAGGGGATATCTGAGTAGAGATCATGCATTTGAGGCCTTTGTATGTGTTTTCAATGCTTCCCAAATGTCAAAATACATAAGATGACAGTATTGCAAGATGAAATGCAGCAGCTGATTTACCAAAGCATAGTCAATAATTTGTCATAACTCTAGTTTCATAGCAATAAAAGTCTTCATATGTGGGGTAGAATGGGATTTAATTCTTATGTCAATTTTTTAAATGCAAAATAATTAAAATGAAATAATATTTCTCAATATCCTTCTTCATTCTCTAATGTATTACTATATCATCTCATTAAATGACATAAAATCCCACTCTTAAGAGTAGGCATAAGAAATAAAGAAGGGAAATATGCAAATCCTATGTTAGAGCATTAGTGAAGCAATCCTAACTAGCTTTTATCTAGGTGAGGTGATAAAACTTCCATGCCCCCGCATTGCCATGGCCAGCCATTGCATATTATGAGGAAGGACCCAGAACATTTGCAGTTCTATAGCAAGGGAGTTAATAGAAATGCAGCTGCATCTCTATCACGAAGGGTCAGGAAGAGTTTGGGCAGTCTAGGGCAGATGAGTTTCTGATGGACCGTCCATGGGCATCACTAAGAAATATGCATAGAATATGTATAAATTCAATAATAATAGAGGAGAACTGAGCATCGCCGACTCGATGGACATGAGTTTGAGTGAACTCTGGGAGATGGTGATGGACAGGGAGGCCTGGTGTGCTGCGATTCATGGGGTCGCTAAGAGTAGAACACAACTGAGCGACTGAACTGAACTGAACTGAGTATCGTAGAACTTGGTTATAGGTTGTACACTCGCTTTATAATTGGTTTAGTCCATCCAAGTTGCTCCTCTGGTTCTCATAACAATCTTCAGAAATGCTGCACCTGGGTTCCCAGATCTGTTCTGTGTGTTGGGGGCAGTAAGACCTCCCAGTCCTTCCTCCAGATCACATAGGAGGGACTGTCAGAGAAACCGTGCTGTTTGGGGGAGACAGTCACATTTAAAGGCAATTAAAGAATTTTGCTTCAAATTTTTAAAACCAAAATGACCAACTTAGAGTGCAGAAAATACTTTAGAGACTATAGAACACAATGGCAGATATTTATAGCTAAAGTAATTAAGACCAAAAGAAGTTAAATGATTCTCAATCTAGAAGGGATAGAGACAGGCACAGAGGGCCTGGGACCACATCTCTCAGCACGTCTCATTACAAGGATAAAATAAGTCAGTCTAGTGAAAGTTAAATTTTCAGACAGCTAAGATCTATTAGATGACTATTAGAAGTTTCTGGTTGTTTTATAGTCTCCAATTTCTGTCTGCCTCTTGCAACCCCCTGGCCTGCAGCACACCAGGCTCCGCTGCCCTCCACTGTCTCCTGGAGCTTGTTGAGTCAGGGATGCTATTTAACTATCTCATCCTTTGCAGTGCCCTTCACCTTTTGCTTTCAGTCTTTCCCAGAATCAGGTTCTCAGCCTCACAATTCAAAAGCATCAGTTCCTCAGCTCTCAGCCTCCCTTGTGGTCCAACTCTCATATCCGTACATGACTACTGGAAAAGCAATTGTTCTGATTATATGGCCATTTGTTGGCCAAGTGATGCCTGCTTTTTAATATGCTATATAGTTTTGTCAGAGCTTTCCTTTCAAGGAGCAAGCGTCTTTTAATTTTATGACTGCATCCACAGTAATTCTGGAGCCCAACAAAATAAAATTTGTCATTCCTTCTGTATTTTTTTCCGTTCTATTTGCCAAAAAAACTGATGAGAATGGATACCATGATCTTAGTTGTTTTAATGTTGATTTTTCAGCCAGCTTTTTCACTCTCTTCTTTCACTCTCATCAAGAGGCTTTTTAGTTCCTCTTCATTTTCTGCTATTAGAGTGGTATTATCTGCATATCTGAGATTGCTGATATTTATCCTGGCAATCTTGATTCCAGGTTGTGATTCACCCAGCTTGGCATTTTGCATGATGTACTCTGCATATAAGTTGAATAAGCAGGGTGACTATATACAGTTCTTTGGGATTGGATTGAAAACTGACCTTTTCCAGTCCTGTGGTCAGTATAGAGTTTTCCAAATTTGAGTGCAGTGCTGATATATTGAGTGTAGCACTTTAACAGCATCATCTTTTAAATTTTTAAAAACCCAGCTGGAATTCCATTAATTCCACTAGTTTCAGTTCAGTTCAGTCGCTCAGTCATGTCCGACTCTTTGCAATCCCATAAACTGAAGCACGCCAGGCCTCCCTGTCCATCACCAACTCCCGGAGTCCACACAAACCCATGTCCATTGAGTCGGTGATGCCATCCAACCATCTCATCCTCTGTTGTCCCCTTCTCTTCCTGCCCTCAATCTTTCCCAGCATCAGGGTCTTTTCCAGTGAGTCAGCTCTTCCAATCTGATGGCCCAAGAATTGGAGTTTCAGCTTCAACATCAGCCCTTCCAATGGACACTCAGGACTGATCTCCTTTAGGATGGACTAGTTGGACCTCCTTGCAGTCCAAGGGACTCTCAAGAGTCTTCTCCAACACCACAGTTCAAAGGCATCAATTCTTCTGCGCTCAGCTTTCTTTATAGTCCAACTCTCACATCCATACATGACTACTGGAAAAACCATAGCCTTGACTAGATGGACCTTTGTTGGCAAAGTAATGTCTCTGCTTTTTAATATACTGTCTAGGTTGGTCATAACTTTCCTTTCAAGGAGTAAGTGTCTTTTAATTTCATGGCTGCAATCACCATCTGCAGTGATTTTGGAGCCCAGAAAAATAAAGTCAGCCACTGTTTCCACTGTTTCCCCATCTGTTTGCCATGAAGTGATGGGACCAGATGCCATGATCTTGGTTTTCTGAATGTTGTGAGCTTTAAGCCAACTTTTTCACTCCACTAGCTTAGTTGGTAGTAACGCTTCCTAAGGCCCACTTGACTTCAACTCCAGAATGTCTCCTGTAGGTGAATGACCACGCCATCGTGGCTATCTGCTTCATTTAGACTTTTATGTGTAGTTTTCTGTATTCTTGCCACCTCTTCTTAATCTCTTCTGCTTCTGTGAGGTCCTTACTATTTCTGTCCTTTATCATGCCCATTTTTCCAAGCTATCTCCCTTGATATTTATAATTTTCTTAAAGTTATCTCTACTCTACTTCATTCTATTGTTTTCCTCTATTTCTTTGCATTTTTCTTTTAAGAAAGCCTTCTTGTCTCTCCTTAATATTCTTTGGAACTCTGCATTCAGTTGGGTATATATTTTTCCCTTTCTCTCTTGCCTTTCACTTCTCTTCCTTCCTCAGTTACCTGTAACATCTTGCCAGACTTTGCCTTTTTGCATTTTTTTTCCTTTGGGATTGCTTTGGTCACTACCTCCTGTACCATGTTATGAATCCTTGAATCATAGCTTTTCAGGCACTCTGTCTACCAGATCTAACTCCTTGAATCTATTCATCATTACCAGTGTATAACCATAAGGGACTTGATTTATGTCATACCTGAATGGCCATGTGATATTCCCTACTTTCTTTAAGTTTGAATTTTGCAATAATGAGCTCATGATCTGAGCTGTAGTCATCTCCAGGTCTTGTTTTTACTGTCTTTATAGAGCTTTTCCATCTTTTCCTGCAGAAAACATAATCTGATTTCCATTTTGACCCTCTGATGGTGTTCATGTGTAGAGTTATCACTTCAGTTTCTGGAAAAGGGTGTTTGATATGACCAGTGTGTTGTCTTGACAAAACACTTTTAGCATTTACCCTGTTTCATTTTGTACTCAAGGCCAAATTTGCCTGTTATTCCCAGTATCTCTTGACTTCCTACTTTTGCATTCTAATCCACTATGATGAAAAGGACATCTCCTTTTGGTATAAGTTCTAGAAGGTCTTGTAAGTTTTCATAGAATCTGCCAAATTTAGCTTCTTCAGTGGTTGGGGCATAGACTTGGATTAATGTGATATTGACTAGTTTGCCTTGGAAATGAACAGAGTTCATGGCATCATTTTTGAGATTGTACCCAAGTAGTGAATTTCAGACTCTTCTGTTGAATATGAAGAATACTCCATTCCTTCTAAGGGATTCTTGCCTACAGTAGGAAATACAATGGTTATCTGAATTAAACCCTCCCATTCCCATTATTTGCCCACTTTAATTCTCTGATTCCCAAGATGTTAATGTTCAATCCTGGCTTCTCCTGCTTGACCATGTCCAGTTTACCTTGATTCATGAACCTATCCTTCCAAGTTCCTATGCAATATTGTTCTTTTCAGTACTGGGCTTTACTTTCACCACCAGACACATCAAAACCGAGCATCATTTCCTCCTTGGCCCAGCCTCTTCATCCTTCAGGCACTATTGGAAATCTCCCTCTGCTCTTCCTCAGGAGCATATTGGACACCTTCCAATCTGTGGGGCTCACCCTCTGGTATCATATCTTTTTGTCCTCTCATACTGCTCGTGGGCAGGGCAGGAATACTGGAGTGGGTTGCCTTTTCTTCTCCAGTGGACCACATATTGTCAGAACTCTTCACTATGATCTGTTTGTCTTGGGTGGCCTACATCGCCTGGCTCATAACTTCACTGAGTTATGCAAGCCTTTCTCTATGACAAGGCTGTGATGTATGTTCTTGCTGTTATTGTTCAGTCACTCAGTCTGCAATCCCAAAGACTGAAGGACACCAGGCTTCCTTGCCCTTCACTATCTCCTGGAGTTTACTCAAACTTATGTCCATCGAGTCGATGATGCCTGTCAGCCATCTCATCTTCTGTCATCCCCTTCTCCTCCTGCCCTCAATCTTTCCCAGCCTCAGAGTCTTTTCCAGTGAGTTGACTCTTTGCATCAGGTGGCCAAAGTATTGAAGCTTCAGCATCAGTCCTTCCTGTGAGTATTCAGGGTTGATTTCCTTTGGGGTTGACTGGTTTGATCTCCTTGCAGTCCAAGGGACTCTCAAGAGTCTTCTCCAACACCACAGTTCAAAAACACCAGTTCTTCAGCATCCAACCAAAAGGAGCAAGCATCTTTTAATTTCATGGCTGCAGTCACTGTCCACAGCAATTTTGGACCCCAGGAAAATGAAGTCTGTCACTGTTTCCACTGTTTCCCCATCTATTTGCCGTGAAGTGATAGGACTTGTGCCATGATCTTAGTTTTTCAATGTTGAGTTTTAAGCCAGTTTTTTCATTCTCCTTTTTCATTTTCATCAAGAGGCTCTTTAGTTCCTCTTCACTTTCCACCATTAGCCTGGTGTTATCTCAACATCTGAAGTTACTGATATTTCTCCAGGCAATCCTGATTCCACCTTATGATTCATTTAGCCTGGCATTTTACATAATGTATCCTGCATATAAGTTAAATAATCAGGGTGACATTTACTGAGCATGACCACCAGAGCAAGACCCAGTTTTCCCCACAGTCAGTCCCTCCAATCAGGAAGCTTGCACAAGCCTCTTACCCTCATCCATCAAAGACAGACAGAATGAAAAGCACAGTCACAGAAAACTAGCCAAAATGATCATACAAATTACAGCTTTGTGTAACTTAATGAACCTATGAGCCATGTCATGTAGGATCACCCAGGGCGGACAGGTCATGGTGGGGAGTTCTGTCAAAACATGGCCCACTGGAGAAGGGAATGGCAAACCACTTCCAAATTCTTGCCTTGAGACCTCCATGAACAATATGTGATACTTGAAAGGATATTAAAAGTTATCATTAAGCAAACTTTTCCTGTAGATTGTTGTTCAATCATGTCTTACTCCTTGTGAACCCATAGACTGTAGCTCACCAGGCTCCTCCATGGAATTCTCTGGGCAAAAATATTGGAGGGGGTAACCATGTCCTTCTCCAGGGCATTTTCCCCACCCAGGGATGAAACCTGGGTCTCCCACATTTCAAAGTGAAGTGAAATGCACTCATCATGTCTGACTCTTTGCAACCCCATGGACTATACAGTCCATGGACTCCTCCAGGTCAGAATACTGGAGTGGGCAGCCTTTCCCTTCTCCAAGGGATTTTCCCAACCCAGGGATCGAACCCAGGTCTCTCACATTGCAGGCAGATTCTTTAGAGCTGAGCCACGAGGGAAGCCCTGATAGCTTCCCACATTTCAGGCACATTCTTTACTGTCTGAGTCACCGGGTCAGATAATAAATATTTCATAGACTGTGTGGACCGTACGGTTTCAATCGGAAGTATTTAAGCTTGTGCTGCAGCATGAGACTGACAACAACCAACAGACAAACCTTCAAACGCCTGTCACGGGCCTATTTCCGCATTTGGCTCGATGGCTTCTATGGTTTGTCACCGCTTGAACAATTGTGCTGATCCACACACACTCACATATGTATATATGCACATACATATGCATTTTAAAAAATTGCTTGAGTGACATAGGCAAACACTGGATCGAGAGATTTCAGTGTTTGCTGCCAACTTAGAGCAGCTTAGAAGGGTCATTGTCACTAATTATTATATTTTGCCCTCTCAGGCTAATTATACTACCAAAATCAGAATTTCTGTTTTTCTCCTATATTGCTAAGACTTGTCTTTTTCTTGATCTACTGGCACCTGACCAGCTAATGCCAAATCTGTTATGAGACTATATCTACCTGGAAATGCCGTTTATGCCAGCAGCTTGATAACCTACTTGAAATGAAAAAAACATGAAATGATTAATAAGCCGAGGATCACTTTATAGACCCAAGTACCAGAACCTGAATATGGACTGGGTTAGAAATCTTGGAAAATGTATGTGCTTAATATCTCACTCTTAAACATCAGTTCTATGAAAACAAGGAATAGCTGCATTAAATTAGATTTGATCCCTGCTGGTGTGACAATCTGGGCCCATTAGCTCAGCTCATTAGAGCTTGGTGTTAATGAGACCAAGGTCAGGGGTTCATCTGCCATATGAGACACCATGCTTCGTATAAAGACAGCCATTCTGTTCAATGAATTTACTGAAATAGTCTGCACATCTTATTTTATCCATATGTTTCAAATAATTGCAACTGGTCACAAGCAGGACAAAGGAAAGAAAATACAGGGGAAAATTAGTGGAAAAGATACATTTTTGAAGGAAACTAGATCATCTTAATGCATAGAGAACACGTTATATTCACTTCCTCTATTTACTTAATAAGTATACTTAATAAGTAATTCATACAAATTGATAATTTGAGCTGAAGTACAATACAACCAACTTCAATTCTGGTTGCATTTGTTCATACATGTATCTGTCAGCCACTATGCTACATACTGGGAGTATAAAAATCAGTACCACCTCAATAACCTGACAAGGGGTATAGCACAAGACGAGGGCAAGTGCCTATTGGGGTTATTATTGCATAGTGGTAGTTGTTGGAAGCGGAGAAGGCAATGGCACCCCACTCCAGTACTCTTGCTGGAAAATCCCATGGACGGAAGAGCCTGGTGGGCTGCAGTCCATAGGGTCGCTAAGGGTCGGACACAACTGAGCGACTTCACTTTCACTTTCATGCATTGGAGAAGGAAATGGCAACCCACTCCAGTGTTCTTGCCTGGAGAATCCAGGGACGGGGGAGCCTGGTGGGCTGCCATCTATGCGGTCGCACAGAGTCGGACACGACTGAAGTGACTTAGCAGCAGCAGCAGTTATTGGAAGCAATGGTCAAACTCAAATACTTGCAGACTATATCTGGCCAAAGGATACAAAGATTCACAAATCCTATATTTCGGTCAACTTTTCTCCAAAAGTGTTTCCTTGAGGGAGATATAAAGATAAGGCACACCAACAAAGCAAATCAGCATGTTATTGTATTATGAAGGGGGTGCGACTTTCAAGCAAAGTAAATATAGAAGTACAGGAAACTCAGTTAATCTTGACTGGATTTTATTATTAAAGAACTAAGAGACCGTGTTTATCTTTCCCACATTTCTATCTAAAAGTTTCAAGTCTGACCATAGCTTTATCTGCTGAGTCCAAGGTGGTCCAAAGAGAAGAGTAGACGAAGTGCTCTCTCATCTCCTTAAAAATAACCAAACCCGCTTAACCTCCCAGGGCTGAGAAAGGGAGAAACAAGCCTATGTATCACCCTTTAACCAGCAGACAGTTTTCTTATACAAAGCAGACTCAGTTAGAAATTTGGCTAGATAAATTAAAACTGCCTGCTTCTTGCATATATGAAGAACACGAGCTTGCTCTGTTCTCTATCAGTTCATATTTTGCCTCTGCTGATTCCTCTCTGAGTCACCCAACCACATGAAATTCAAGAGCCTCAGGTATAAGAAGAATATGTTGTATTAGACGGTGAGGCATGGAGTGAGCGAGGGTATGTGAGCTCCTTTTCCTTCTTGTGGTTGCAAATGTAACAATGTTTGGTTGTTATAAACTAAAGTCGGATATGAAGTTGCTGAGAAATCACAGTGAACGATGATGTTTGATCTAGACCATGATGCAATTTTGCCAGATGGAGGGCTATTGTGTAAGGCAAGTACAAGCACACGTAAGTGTCCAGTGCAATGTGGACAAGGCGTCTGAGGAATATGAAGAGTTTTAAGTCATAACATGTTGATACGGAATACAATTGAAAACTAGTGTTCACGTCCGAAGATAGAAATGATCTTGCTCAGTTTTCGGCCTGAAATTGGAAGCTTGACATCGATGGTTTATGTGGTTCTTCTTACTTTCTAATGTACAGCTAAGTGATGATTAATTATCCAACATCAAATTTCAAACCTATGAAAATATTTGTAACACATACCAAAATAGGGCTAAAATTATGACTGTATGAACTTTGCCCAAAATGACCAATTAATAAGTAAGATTTTATAAAATGTAGAAATAGATCAGATCATGGGAAAACAGTTCATTTGCGTTTATATACACCCATTTTATTTAACATAAAAAACATGTTTTTTTAGGAACAACAGAGAGTGCTCTCAAATATAATATAAATCATGAATAATGATGCCTAGTGGCTTTAGTACTATCATGCTCACCATTGAACTGATACTGAAAATTTCATTTTCTCTACGTTGCAGCAATCCACAGTTAAAATTCCTGGAAAAGAGTGTTTACAGAGAATGGGTAATCAATACAGTTGCACAGTTTTATCAAGGCTCAAGATGAAAAAGTAGGAAGGAACAAGACAGGAAAAACTGGGGCTTTATCTTATTGCCTGTGTCCTGGAAGACCTTCTCAGAGGGGAAGCTTGCGTTGCAGCTTCTGAGTGAGTTCTTTGTTTCTTAACAATTGCAGTTTAAATCTCAGGAACAAATGAAGCCTTTTTAAGACATCTGAAAACATGCTCTCAGCTCTAAAGACAAGCTCTATATAAAAATCTTCAATTATTGACTTTTGAGTTAAAATGCTACTGTTATGTAATCTCACATTTTTTCACATACATAAAGTCTAGATGCTGTGAAAAGAAATGAGCACAGAACATTGATTTGATTGGCAGTTAGTGTTCGTAGCTTGGAAAAGTGCAAAGTTGACACAGATGTTGAGCATATTAATGCTGGGTATCCCCACCAGCCCCACCAAAGTGTTATCAGTTTCCTCCCAAAGGAAATCTTACCCTTTCTCTCCGGGGTCTTGCCAGCTGTCTGACTCTTGGAACATTTCTCAGTTTTTGTACTGATCTCTGATAAACATGCATTTGCACTCCAAAGCTGCATAATGCATTCAGTCTCAGCATGGGAGTCTGCAGCTGTTATATGCTAAGGGTGTTATTTATGTTCTTAACAATTTTGAAAAAGAAAACTTTCCTTCTAGGGCCTAAATTACCCCTCAAATGAATTCAAATTCTAGATTTTTCTCTTAGTCTGAGAATTCCTTTTTTTTATATCCTTTGCAATGCCCTGTTGGTGTCTTTGCTAAAAGAATTCCAAGAAGAGGCAACACTTGCTGTTTCTGCAGCTAAACAGAATTTGATGGTCCTGCTCAAAGTGACTATGTTATGTTTCCAGTGGTCATTTATATTTGGTGTATAATTTCCTTTCCCCGTTAAGCCTATTCCTCTACAGAAGCTAAACTGTCAGAATACAAAGCAGAATGCCAAGAGTCTCCCTCAGCAGTGTCCTGATCACATGGCTAGGAAAAGAAAAGTTCAATGTACTGTCCTGTTCTTCCCATAGAAAAAGCTCTATTCGCAGATTAAAACTTCCAAGTCTGTTTTCTAAATCAATAATACAAAGTGTGTAACTTCATCCATCTACTTATGAAACAAACATTTTTCTCTGATGCAAAAATATCTTTTTAGAACAAACCTGCACATTGATGTGAATGTGAATCGTTTCCAAACTAGGATTCTAATTATTATTCTTAAATGAGTGTCTTGAATATCTGGTTACTTTTCTTAGTTGTCTCTGGTGTTTAGCCTCTTTTGTTGATGCCCCCTGGTAGTGCTCTGGAGCTCACTTTTACTGGGCTTCCCTCATAGCTCAGTTGGTAAAGAATCCACTTGCAATGCAGGAGTACCTGGTTCGATTCCTGAGTCAGGAAGATCCCCTGGAGAAGGGAGAGGCTACCCACTCCAGTATTCTTGGGCTTCCCTGGTGGCTCAGCTGATAAAGAATCCTGCTCGCCCCCGCCCCCGCCCCGCCCCGCGACCACCCCTCCCCGCCCCCGTGACCACCCCCCTCCTCCCCCCATTGACCTGGGTTCCATCCCTGGGTCGGAAGATCCCCTGGAGGAGGGGAAGGCTACCCACTCCAGTATTCTGACCTGGAGAATTCCATGGGCTATATAGTCCCTGGTGGAGAAGGAAATGGCAACCACTCCAGTATTCTTTAGAGAATCCCGTGTACAGAGGAGCCTGGTAGGCTGCCGTCTATGGAGTCGCACAGAGTCGGACACAACCGAAGCGACTCAGCAGCAGCAGCAACAGCATAGTCCATGGGGGTCACAGAGTCAGACACGACTGAGCAGCTTTCACATCCCATCATCCCTTCGGGGCTTCCCTGGTGGCTCAGAGGTTAAAGCGTCTGCCTGCAATGTGGGAGACCCAGGTTTGATCCCTGGGTTGGGAAGACCCTCTGGAGAAGGCCGTGGCAACCCACTGGAGTAGTCTTGCTGGAGAATCCCATGGGTGGAGGAGCTGGTTACAGTGCACGGCGTTGCAAAGAGTCAGACACAACCGAGTGACTTCGCTTTCACTTGAATTCTCCTAACTTGGAGGTATGCCACCAGCCTCTTCATCCATTTCACTTTCCAGGGTGTTGATCATGTCACAATTCTACTTAAAAATACCTCTCATTCACCATTATCTCTTCTTTGGACTAGTATTGATTTGTATGTTCTATAATAAAAGTAATTCCAAATACAGCACTTTCCCCAGTTCTGTGAGCCATTTTAGAGCATTATCAAGCCTGAAAGGGTCAGGGAAGCTGGCGGTCTGTAGTCAGCTGTTCAAGAGCATGGGTGGCCTGTGGACCTCCTGAACTTTTGACTGTTGTCTAAAGTCCTGCTTGACTGTCCGCTTCATCTGTTAAACAGAGGGCATGGTTTGAACAACTGGGGATGGTTTAGCTGAAAAAGATTCAAGCTGATCTCTCATCTCCACCCCAGCCATGGCCCAGTGGGGCCCAGCAGAGCTCAGAGTTATGCTACAAAGAACCACAGAGACTTTTCCAGCTCCCTGCAAGGGCCCTGGGCTCATAGTGAATGCAAACTAACCGCATGGACTTCCTCAACCGCAACCCCCCTATATGCACCCTTGATGCACAGCTGGGTCTTAAAGCGACCTTAGGCACCCGGGAGTATATTAAGTGCTCATAAATATTCATACATACATCTGATTAAAGTAGACTGAATTATGGGAAAGACATACGCAATAGAGCCTGGTGCTATGTAACTTGAGACTGTCGATCAAAACTGTTAGTCGTTGCTGGGCTGGATGAAGACCTCAAAGCCCTGTTTTGAAAAACACCCCTACCTCATCGCTCAGTGCCTCTCTTGGCATGGCCCACATCTCCCTTGAGGTGTTCTTTCTGTTCTCTCTTCATTAAACTTCTTTCTGTCATGGCTAAGACCTCAGATGATTTTTTGTGTCCTTACCAGGAACCAAGGCCCGCAAGGCAGGGTCTTCTCCAACTCTGGTAAGAAAACCTGCAGTCCTGTCAACTCCAGATGTTTGTCTTTAGAATGCTGCACCTGTCTTATCTGCCCTCGCTAAACATTAGCTCATCCTCAGATATGCTATTCCCTGGGACTCAATCTCTTATAACACAGCATTTCTCTGTTTTGTTGAAGCCATATAGAGCTTTCCTACTTACTCAAAAGAAGGTTCAAGAATTCAGTAAACTCTTCTGTAAGCTCCAAGTACATTAACTAGCTCCCACAATTCTTGGGCTTTACCTTTAGCTTTGGCTTTGATTTTGGATTTAGCTTAAAGTCTTTGGATTTATGTGCACACAGGTGATATGATAATCCTTCAGATAATATTTTATTGTTATTACCATCATCTCAACTTTCTATCTCAACTTTTGTTCCTTTCTCCACTCACAGATGTTCATCTGAATGTACAGACTGCATGTCTTGCCAATTCAACTTCAACATATTCTTAAAAATATACATAGGGTGGGGTCTGTATCTTTTAAATTTATATAAACAGTAAGATGCTATTCACCTATTAAATCATACTTTTTGTTTAAAAATTACTTTTTGGATACGTTGATATGTAAGTCAAAGGCTTTACTTTATCTATGCAGCCTCCTAGGTATGTAGGTAACCTAGGAGCTAAGCATTAAGAAAATTAATGAATAGTATGTGCTTCTCTGGTGGTTCAGTGGTAAAGAATCTGCTGGGAAATCCCATAGATGGAGGAACCGGGTGGGCTCCAGTTCACGTCAGGAGTCAGGCACAACTGAGTGACCAAACCACAATGTAGGTATTTACTCTCTCTATATGTATATATATACACTCCAAATTTCTGCTGCCACAAAAAATGGAATGATGGACACCCTGCACATTTGTCCACTGTGATCTGTTTGAAAACAAACAATGATAAAACGGTATTTCGTGGAATGTACGTATCCCGGCTTTCACTCTAGATCCCTCATGAAAAACAGCCCATTAGTTTACAGTCCCATCAACTGTGCATGATTTTTTTTTATTTTCCCCACTCCTCACTAGCACATAATACTGCTTGGCATTGCTTTACTTTTGCCTCAAAAATAGTTTTCTAGTTATTATTTTTTCCCTTTATTTGTGCAGACAGAGTTCATTTTGGTGTCAAGAGCATATGTTGTTATTAACTGGAATCAAACAACTTCTAGTTTGTACCATCACTCAGAGAAGTCTGCCCTTTAGGAAACCATTGTGGTGGTGGTTTAGTCACTAAGTCGTGTCCGACTCTTGTGACCTCATGGACTGTAGCCCTCCAGGTTCCTCTGTCCATGGGATTCTCCAGGCAAGCATACTGGAGTGGGTTGCCGTTGCCTTCTCCAGGGGATCTTCCCGATCCAAGAATCAAACCCATGTCTCCTACACTGTAAGCAGATTCTTTACCAACTGAGCTACGAGGGAAACCATTGCACTTTCCTAATTGTCACTCTCTATTGATTTGCCTGGCCTAGACCTGGGAAAAATAGAGGAAAAGAAAATTATTGAGGACTACCAGGATTATAAAGCTAATGTTTCTTTTCTACCTTCATCACAACCTTGATGATATGCCACCATGTCCTGAAGACCCTGCTGCTTTTGTATGCAGAAGAAAGAGCTCCATGGTCTACTAAGCACCCAGAGACACGCTGGGAGAACTCCTTCGCCGACTGCATTGCCTGCTTGAACTTGCCCTGGTTCACTCCACTCCAGGTTCCACAGTCGTTCCACTCCAGGATTCACAGGCCTTCTAACGAAGTCACCCGGGTTGTCTGATTTGATTTCTGTTACCTATTGAACTACCTCTTCCATCTGCAGCATCTCTGAGGTTGGGGTCAAGGGAAAAATCACAGCTTTGCATTCGACACCTTGTGTGAAACCCTGGGGTCTTCTTACAGCAATAGTGACTAACTTGTAACGATATGTGTTCATTATTGGATGTGTCTCCTCTTAAAATTGCTTTCTGTTGTTGGAACCTTGTGTACAGAGGATTATCTTTAACATTCTAAAGGTAAAAATGCGGTGCTGTACTGCGTTGCTCAGTTGTGTCTGACTCTTTGAGGCCCGGTGGACTGTAACCCTCCAGGTTCCTCTTTCCATGGAATCTTCCAGGCAGGAAGACTAGAGCGACTTGCCGTTTCCCACTCCAGGAGGTCTTCTGACCCAGGGGTCAGACCCGTGTCTCTCTCTCCTTTTGCACTGGCAGGTGGATTCTTTACCAATAGTGCCGCCTGGGAAACCCAAAAACCCTGGGGTCTTAAAAGGCTCAGAGGAAAGACCCTACCAGAAAGGCAATTTTGGATTCAAATAATAACTGTTGTGCAAAGTCAAGATCACCAGTCCTGACATGTTTGAACAACAGAACATGGAGACAATATTCAAATAGGTTTCAGGCTTCCCTGAGCTTTAATTTACGTGTGTCTATGTGTCTCTGTATGTCATGTATGTTACATGAATGCTTAGGGGTCATCTGATGCTTTTACACTACTTTAATAAGGTTTTGTGAGGGGGATTCCTTTATTCATTGCAGTCACCAGAAGTCATACTTCAGTGAAAATATTTGTGATAATAAGATTATAATATATATATATATATTTGTTCTTATTGTTCAGTCACTCATTGGTGCCCAACTCTTTGCAACCCCCTGGATTGCAGCCAGGCTTCCCTGTCCCTCATTGACTCTGGAGTTTGCTCAAACTCATGTCCATTGAGTTGGTGATGCCATCCAACCATCTCATCCTCTGTCATCCACTTCTCCTCCTGCCCTTTATCTTTCCCAGCACCAAGGTCTTTGCCAGTGAGTCAGTTCTTCACATCAGGTGGCCAAAGTACTGGAGCTTCAGCTTCAGCATCAGTCCTTCCAATGAATATTCGGGGTTGATTTCCTTTAGGATTGACTGGTTTGATTTCTTTACTATCCAAGGGACTCTCATATAAATATTCATAAACTCTAGATTTGATTATTACATATTCAAACAGCCTGCCCAAATATTATACAACTCTAAATTAAATTTTAAATAAGTGAACTATTGTTTTGTCATGCTCAGGAACTCTTAACTTATCTCAAGATTATAGCAATACTTAAAAAAGTCAACATGGGACTTTTATTTATAATAAAATAGCTCACGCAATGTCTGACAGAAATGTCAAGCTTCAGATACAGATTTGGAAAGACTTTGACTCAGCTTTCAAGTAGTTCTCATGATCTTGAGTTCATCTGGGTATAAGATTCATACTCAGGAAGGATGGCTTATTTTTTTTTTTTTCCACATCATGATTAAAAAAAAAACAAAATCAAAACTACTTCACACAATAATTATGCAAAGGTCCTGAGCTTCTTTGAACTCAATCATGAAGAACCAATCACTGAGGTTAGGGAGGTGCCATGTAGTTATCTACTTAAGCTTGGGTAAACCTTGCCCAGGGGCAGAGCCTTTCTTCAGAAACATCGCAGTGCAGGGGAAGAGGGGACTTACACAGTTCAGAGTGCACTGCCGGCATCAGCCAGAGAGGAACGCCACGTATAAAAGGTTCCCTGTTCATTACACAGTCAAGAGGTGATTCCTCAGTGGAAACGCAGGGTACTGCCAGGAAAGGGAAAGTGGAGAACGCTGGACGGGCGCTCACGGACGCTCACTTCACCTTTGCGTGGTCATCCGTCTTTAATTTTCCTCTCCAACCCAGCTGATTTCTGCTTATTCCGACCACATTTTACCTTCTAAACACTGACTCGATCATGCCACAGTCTGACATTCTGCACAGTTCCACATTGCGGATAGATGCAAATGTAAAAGGTCTTTCATTCTGAAGATGCATCATATTTTAGGGTTTCATATTTAATAACTGTTTCTGCACAACATTTTGTATAGCTTTTACTTTTTTTCACCACACCTGGTCATAGACTCTCATGTACCTGTGATTTTATTTCTGCTGTCTCTTCAGGCTTCTTTCTCTTTCCCATCCAGAGACTTCCACATATATTTGTCCTGTCTCTCTTTGGTATCACCATGTATGTGAACTCCCCCTTGACTTGTCTGTGACATTGTTCCCTCTTTTGTGCTTCCATATTTCTTCTTTGTTTCTTTGTTGTGGTTCCCTTGATTTTTTTCCCCCAAATACTGGTTTATTTGAACATAATTTTTATTCACATGTTTTCATCTCTTTATACATATCATTATTATTTCTGCTGGACATATATATATATATATATATATATATATATATTAAAGAAAATGCATGTGAATAAATAAGTAGACATTACATTTTCTTGGTAACTAACAGTCCCCATATTTTAGTCTCTATACACTTCTGATGATAGGGGTTTTGCATAATGTGCTAGACTGTGGATAAAAGGCCAGCTACCGGCATTTAATTGATGATTTTATGAACTTACAAGGAACCATTATAGACCAAAGAGGATAAAACTTTCAAGCTGCCCTAAGCCAAATGATGTATAATCATTATAAATAATTTCAGTCTGCTAACGCAGGAGAAAGGTAGTGCTCTAGCGGCTACCACATTCCCTAGGTTTCTTAGCATATATCAAGCATCCACAGTAGAGCCTGGTACATTTGGATGTTTAATAAATGCAAGCTGCTATTTCTATTTATTAATATTTTTATTAAGAGATAAGTTAGTAGCTAGGACCACCTAAAAGACAAAAGCTATATTTAATTTATCTTTCTACAAAACAGTATCACATTATTACAGGTGTTCCACTAATTATCTCTCAAAAAAATACAGAAACATAATGTTTAGGAATAAATGAGAAAAAATGGCCTAAAATAATCCTAGGTATAAAATGGTATAAAAGTGACTTTTTCAGATAACTCTAACTAAATAAAAATTAAGAGGAAAACAAATTAATTGATCATTTAATACTAAACACAACTGTTTTAAAAATACATAGGTTGTTTTAGTCATCCTAAGGCAGTTTTCAAGTAAATATGAAAAAGATAAAGGTAAGGACAATAAAAGCATTAAGAAATAGTCCACAAATATTACAGGGAAAGTATATTGCACTCAGCTTTCTTTATAGTCCAACTCTCACATCCATACATGACCACAGGAAAAACCATAGCCTTGACTAGATGGACCTTTGTTGGCAAAGTAATGTCTCTGCGTTTTAATATGCTATAACTTTCCTTCCAAGAAGTAAGCATCTTTTAATTTCATGGCAGCAATCACTATCTGAAGTGATTTTGGAGCCTAGAGAAATAAAGTCAGCTACTGTTTCCCTGTTTCCCCATCTATTTGCCAGGAAGTGATGAGCCCAGACGCCATGATCTTAGTTTTCTGAATGTTGAGCTTTAAGCCAACTTTTTCACTCTCCTCTTTCACTTTCATCAAGAGGCTTTTTAGTTCCTCTTCGCTTTCTGCCATAAGGGTGGTTTCATCCGCCTATCTGAGGTTATTGATATTTCTCCCGGCAATCTTGGTTCCAGCCTGTGCTTCCTCCAGCCCAGCATTTCTCATGATGTACTCTGCATGCAAGTTAAATAAGCAGGGTGACAATATACAGCCTTGACGTACTCCTTTTCTTATTTGGAACCAGTCTGTTGTTCCATGTCCAGTTCTAACTGTTGCTTCCTGACCTGCATACAGGTTTCTCAAGAGGCAGGTCAGGTGGTCTGGTATTCCCATCTCTTGGAGAATTTTCCACAGTTTATTGTGATCCACACAGTCAAAGGCTTTGGCATAGTCAATAAAGCAGAAATAGATGTTTTTCTGGAACTCTCTTCCTTTTTCCATGATCCAGCAGATGTTGGCAATTTGATCTCTGGTTCCTCTGCCTTTTCTAAAACCAGCTTGATCATCTGGAAGTTAACATCCCTAGAAGAACTCTTAGAAAGAAGAAAAAATAAAGAGCATGAATTTACTTACCTAAAGTTAAGCTAGGATAAGAAGGGTGATTTTTAGAGAAGACACTGTTTGAGACAAATCTTTTTCAGTTATTATCAAAAGACATACAAAAACTCTTTTCTTTAGCTTAAAGATTTCATTCAAGAAAAGGAAAACAGATCTATAGAAAAATAAAGAGTTTATAGCTGTAAAGTTTTGTAATAGAGGTGCAATTTCAAAATAAAGCATTATATGGTGTAGCTGTATTTTACATTCTTATAAGAGAAAATGTGAGCTATTCATCTTTTTTGTTATCCCCTTAACTAACCAAAGAAATTAAGAACTCACTGAAGACGTATAGTTCTAAATATAACTTTTTACTTGCAAGCTTACATTAAACTGATAACACTTCCCTGTGGAGTATGTTTTATAATCTTGATAAAATGATTTGACTGGCCCCACAGTGATGCTCTGCGTCTCACTATAAAAGAGGTTAATAAGCCTATAACAGTGCACTCCTCCATTCTCTAATGGCATGAGTATGACCAATCTATTTTTATTGAAATTATTTAATTTTGGAGGCCTGAGTTAATACCTCCTTGCCTCAGGAGGAAAATATGATGTTTATGCTTAGGAACCAGAGATGATAAATTTAGCCATTATACTGAGCCTTTACATAACCATGCATTATCTTTCCCTTGCTGTGCTGCTTATCAGAGCTGTAAGCTATTTCTCTATAAAACAAATATGTGTATCCTGCATTTACAAACTATTTTGTCTATGCTGTGTTCCTAGTTTTTGTACTTGAATTTATTACATATGGCAAAGAATGCAATTAATTCACTAAATATATACATACTGCTCAGTGCTTAAGTCCCGTACGCCCAGCCCTATGTGGCCCCTGGGGAGTCCACCGTCACCACTGAGATGCTGATGCTGCCTTTGTAGTCCTTCTGTGCAGGTGAGGAAGCACGCTAAGGATCTGGCTCTCACAGCACGGTTCCCTAAGGTAAATGAGCTTATCAGGTTGGCTGTATTGAAGACGTGGCAAAGTCAGCAGCGACTCTTTGATTGGGATGTCAGAACAAAACAGCTCAACAAAACTGATCCCCAAGGATACTAAAGCAGTGGTTTCTCAGCAGAGGGAAATTTTGTGTCCCCTCCCTTCCCTGCTCACCCAAAAAGCTGTTTGACAGTGTCTGCAGACCCTTTTTACTACTGACATCTAATGGGAAAAGAGCAGAGATTTTGCTAAAAATCCTGTGTTCTACAGGAGAGCCTCCAACTGCCCCACGCCCCAACAATTATTTTTGTCTCAAAATGTCAATAAGATCTAGGTTGAGAAATCTTGTACTAAAGCAAGTATACAGAAGTCTAAGGGCCAAGCCATCGATTTGCTCTTTTGGATAGCTTTGAATTTAAGTTGCTCAATTTAGGACTGTGAAAACAGAAGTAAATTCTTTGTCACCAATAAAATGCACAATTACTGAGTAGTATCTGGGGAGAACACTCATTTTAATAGATGCCCTTAACCATATTGTTTTCTCTCTTAAGTGTAAATAAAGGCATGGGCACCGGGTTTTTGTCTTGTTTGGTTTTTGTACTTTAAAAATCTCCAGCTTTTGTTCCAGAAGCACAACTTTAGAGCAGTAGTAACAATTTCTGGGTGATTCATTTTCTTTTTACTTTTTCTCTGACCTAAAAAAAAAAAAAATAGAAAGTTGGAAGTTTGTGATCTACTTGTTTTTCTGAACTCTCTCTGCTAAACCGAAGAATCTCCTGGTGTTATTTGCATAGTTCAACTGAAATGGTCACTGAACAAACATCCCAAGGTGGGGCATCATTCTTGAGTAGTTAACATCATTTTTTTCCAAATCAGCATACCCAAAGATATTCTGTTCTCTTCAGTCAGATCCATAGGAGTCCCTTTTTCCCTCTAGCTTCCAGTTGCTTGCTTGGTGCTGTAGCTGTTTTGGCCACTCATTGTGCAGTCTTGTAAGGTTCTTTGAGAAATGTCTTTGAATGATAAGTTGCCACACATGTGCAAGTGATTGCTGATTTTGTTGCCTACTTCCGGCAGGGCTCTGACATGATGGAAGGCCTGGCCTGAAGCCGCCAGTTATCCCTGCCAATCATCAGCCACAGTATATCTCTGCCCTCTGCCAACACCATCACACTGTGGCAGCTTCTGGAGTTATCCTTGATAAAATTCTTTTGAGGCTGATTATAATCATCATTCATATTTCTTTCAGTTACCAAAAGTATAAATCTAAAGAACCATTAATAACATGAGATAATATTTTTTTAAAAAATTGAAACCATGTGTCTGACCTTGAGATTTCAGTTTTTTCATTCACTTTTCAGGCCAAAAAATAATAATAAAATGGGGGGATACCTCTTTTAAGAAAAAAAAAAATACCTTAAAATCAATATGTAATTTTAAAATACTCATTATATGCAAAATATTTCATTGGATATTGAGAAATATTTAAAAATAGATAAGCTGGTCCCCTTGTCACACTGAATTGGCTATTATCTAGACATGGGACAGCCACTTCCTTGGAAAGCCTTTTGACAATGAAAAAGAAGACTGGATGCTGAAATGCTACTCTGGGAAATCTACATTTTCACATCATTGTATGCCAGCAGAAAGTTGATAAAATCAGGACAAAGGGGCAGATCAGTGGAGGAAAAGAGAGAGTTACAAAACTGAGGTTGAAAAGGTAGCTTTAACTGATATCACATGGGGCTTCCCCAGTGGCTCAGCAGGTAAAGAATCCTGTTGCAGTGCATGAGACAAGGAGACTCGAGTTCAGTCCTGGGTCCGGAAGATCCCCTGGGGGAGGAAAATGGCAACCCACTCCAGTATTCTTGCCTGGAAAATCCCGTGGACGGTGGGGTCGCAGAGTCAGACGCAACTAAGCAACTGGCACATGCGCAGTGTTACACAGGACATGGACGCTCATGCTGAGGAGATTGAACGCTCTCAGAAATGCAACGGCATCACTGAAAACTGAAGAAAAAGAGCAACCGTTGTCCAAATAAGTCTGTGGCCATTTTTCATCATGACTTTCAGCAGGCTTACCTAACTTTGACTTAGGACAAAGTGTCTTAGGACAAACACCATTAAACCTGCTTAACATGAATATTTGAGATTAGACAAAAAAATATTCTATGTGTGGGAAGAGAAATTAAATTTCAGCATGAAGCATGATTTTATATTTTCAAAATGTTGGGCTTACTGAACTATGACTTTACCTAGCTATGTAATTATTCAGTGAATATTTATTTGAATGTTTTGCAAAAATGAAGTTTACAGTTGAATTAGTGATAGAAAAGTAAAGGAATGCTCAAAATTCTCCAAGCCAGGCTTCAGCAATATGTGAACCGTGAATTTCCAGATGTTCAAGCTGGTTTGAGAAAAGGCAGAGGAACCAGAGATCAAATTGCCAACATTTGCTGGATCATCAAAAAAGCAAGAGAGTTCCAGAAAAACATCTACTTCTGCTTTATGGACTACGCCAAAGCCTTTGACTGTGTGGATCACAATAAACTGTGGAAAATTCTCAAAGAGATGGGAATACCAGACCACCTGACCTGCTTCCTGAAAAATCTGTATGCAGGTCAGGAAGCATCAGTTAGAACTGGATGTGGAACAACAGACTGGTTCCAAATAGGAAAAGGAGTAGATCAAGGCTGTATATTGACACCCTGCTTATTTAACTTCTATGCAGAGTACATCATGAGAAATGCTGGGCTGGAAGAAGCACAAGCTGGAATAAATATTGCTGGGACAATATCAATAACCTCAGATATGCAGATGACACCACCCTTATGGCAGAAAGTGAAGAGGAACTAAAAAGCCTCTTGATGAAAGTGAAAGAGGAGAGTGAAAAAGTTGGCTTAAAGCTCAACATTCAGAAAACTAAGATCATGGCATCTGGTCCCATCACTTCATGGGAAATAGATGGGGAAACAGTGGAAACAGTGTCAGACTTTAGTTTTCTGGGCTCCAAAATCACTGCAGATGGTGACTGCAGCCATGAAATTAAAAGATGCTTACTCCTTGGAAGGAAAGTTATGACCAACCTAGACAGCATATTAAAAAGCAGAGACATTACTTTGCCAACAAAGGTCCGTCTAGTCAAGGCTATGGTTTTTCCAGTGGTCATATATTGATGTGAGAGTTGGACTATAAAGAAAGCTGAGCGCTGAAGAATTGACGCTTTTGAACTGTGGTGTTGGAGAAGATTCTTGAGAGCCCTTTGGACTGCAAGGAGATCCAACCAGTCCATTCTGAAGAAGATCAGCCCTGGGATTTCTTGGAAGGACTGATGTTGAAGCTGAAACTCCAATACTTTGGCCACCTGATGCGAGGAGCTGACTCATTGGAAAAGACCCCAATGCTGGGAAAGATTGAAGGCAGGAGGAGAAGGGGACGACAGAGGATGAGATGGCTGGATGGCATCACCGACTTGATGGACATGAGTTTGAGTAAACTCCAGGAGCTGGTGATGGACAGGGAGGCCTGGCGTGCTGCAGTTCATGGGGTCACGAAGAGTCGGACGCGACTGAGAGACTGGACAACAACAACAAAGGAATCTGAGCGTGGCGTTTGATTTCCTAAGGCTGATGTAAATACCTACATTTGGAGGATGACATTCATTTTCTACAAATATCGGGCACAGACATAGATTTTAAGTTTGTAGCAGAACCAATGGCACCCCACTCCAGTACTCTTGCCTGGAAAATCCCATGGACAGGGGAGCCTGGTAGGCTGCAGTCCATGGGGTCGCAAAGAGTCGGACACGACTGAGCAACTTCACTTTCACTTTTCACTTTCATGTATTGGGGAAGGAAATGGCAACCCACTCCAGTGTTCTTGCCTGGAGAATTCTAGGGACAGAGGAGCCTGGTGGGCTGCTGTCTATGGGGTCACACAGAGTTGGACATGACTGAAGTGACTTAGCAGCAGCAGCAGCAGAGCCAAACTGGGAAAACTACGGTCTTTATTGAGCTCTCATTCTTGTGAGTGAGATGGGCAGCAGTCTAGTTGGATAACTGTAACATAAGAAGAGGAAGACAGAGGATGAGATGGCTGGATGGCATCACCGCCTCAATGGACATGAGTCTGAGCAAACTTCTGGAGTTGGTGGGACAGGGAAGCCTGGTGTGCTGCAATCCATGGGGTCACAAAGAGTCAGACAGGACTGAGCGACCGAATTGAATGAACATACAAATTTGTAAAATATTATGTTCACCATCAGATGTAGATTTAAGGTATAAAAGAAGGTAAATAAGATTAACAATAGTGTCAAAATGTTTTGTGTCAATTCCAAGAATGGAATTGCACTCTATCAACATGGAGAAGACTGAAGCAGGACATTTTGCGGGTAAGGATCAGGAGTAGAGCTAATGTGGAGATTTCTCTTAATGTTGTTAATCAGCATCTAAATAACAATACATTTTACTGTCAGATAAGCAGATGGACTTGTAAGTCTGAATTTCAGGGGAACCGTGTGTCAGTGAAGGTACAGTATTGGCACACATGGTAATAGGATTTTACAAGAGATGAGTGTAAATGGTAAAGCTTAGAGAAGACATGAGGAACTCGGGATCCCTAGGCTGATGAGCCTAGGGATGACAGAGAAATAAAAAGAAATGGGCTGCAGAGGAGACAGACATAGACAAGTAAATCTCCCAGGAGATTCCCACTAAATAATTTGAGTAATTGAGTGAAAGAATAAAAAGATGATTAAACACTGTTAATAATCATGCTATTTGATTTAGAAACCAAAGAATTTTTGGCTTCTCCTGTTCTTATCACTTGTCATATTCTGACCTCCTGGTAATTCAAGCTTAGTCAATGAAAACTTGGGCCCTCATTCATGTTTGCCTCTTCATCTGCATTTCTGTCGTCGTCATGAACAAATCCATCATCATCATAGATAATGCATCCAGGATCCAGCCTCCTTACCCCTCGACCTCCTGACTGTTCGCAGCTTTGACCTTCCTTCTGCTACATCCATTCACTGTCAGAGTCACATTGTGGATCTTGCCGTCACCAGGAGTTGTTCACTTAAGAAATTCTTAACTTTAATATTCAATTCTGGGATAGCAGTTCATGTAATACTACCTGAAAATGAAATGAACCAAAAGCGTTCCTCTAAAAATGAAAATAAGTAAGTAGATTTGGATTCCCTTATGAATCAGATGAATATAATACAGTTCTCTGCTTTTAATAACTCAGTTATTATAATTTTAATTGCTACTCACTTATTATTGTTGTTGCTAGAGTACTATGGCTAATTCTGTGGGAAAGTCTTTATCGTTAACATCCTAATTTTTCAGTATTATGTTGTATTATGGACATATAGTTCCTTCTGCCCAGATGTTAGGGCTCCCAGTCCAGGACCAGAACAATACCTTATAAAGGTACTTTGGTACTTTGGGACTCAGGTCACAGTGATATTTCAATATTTTCCCTTAGCCGCTGGGTGACCTGGTTCGATTCTTCATTGTAAAATCATATCTATGCCTTGGCAGCATGGCAGGTGCTTATCCAAGGCAGTAGTTCTCTCATAATTTATTAAGGTTCTTTTCTTCAAATAGTGGACTGGAACCTGTCACCTTATCCAACATCATTATCAGGAGACCAGACTGTCTAATCCTGAGCCAAGCAGGCTAGTGGACTTCTGTTGTTCTTCTGTTGCTAAGTCCCGTCCGACTCTTGCAACCCCATGGGCAGTAGCCTGCCAGGCGCTCCTCTCCATGGGATTTCCCAGGCAAGAATACTGGAGTGGGTTGCCTTTTCCTTCTCTAGGGCATCTTTCTGACCCAGGGATCATACCTGTCTCCTGCATTGGCAGGCGAATTCTTTACCACCCAGCCACCAGGAAAGCCCACTGGGCTTTGAGTGAGTGAGTGAAACTCACTCAGTTGTGTCCAACTTTTTGTGACCCCATAGACTGTAGCCCACCAGGCTCCTCTGTCCATAGAATTCTCCAGGCAAGTCTACTGGAGTGGGTTGCCATGCCCTCCTCCAGGGGATCTTCCGGACTCAGGGACTGAACCTGGGTCTCCTGCATTGCAGGCAGATTCTTTTACCATCTGAGCCATGAGGGAAGCCCCAGTGGACTTTCAGCTAAAATGATAGAGAAATATCTCTATCAAATTTAAACTGAAAGAAATGCAAATTAGTGGGGGCACGGGCAGTAGACTTACCCCCTCGCTATTTTGCATTCCTCCCTGGTAGCTCAGTTGGTAAAGACTCTGCCTGCAATGCAGGAGACCTGGGTTCGATTCCTGGGTCTAGAAGATCCACTGAAGAAGGCATAGGCTACCTCTTTCAGTATTCTTGGGCTCCCTGGTGGGTCAGATGATAAAGAATCTGCCCGCAATGAGGGAAACCCGGGTTCAATCCCTGGGTCTGGAAGATCCCCTGGAGAAAGGGAATGGCAACCCACTCCAGTATTTTGCAGGGAGAATCCCATGGACAGAGGAGCCTGGCTGGGCTACAGTCCATGGGGTTGCAAAGAGATGGAGAAGACTGAGCAACTAAGTAATTGACACCTTGATTAAAGTACCCATTGTTATTGTAAATAAGTCATGTTTCTCTAGAATTCACTTGCAGCTTTCATCTCAAAACTGAAAGGTGAAATTTCATTTGGGCATGATTTTTGCTGGCACCATACTTTACTAATAAGATTTGTTTGCATAAGAAACAACATTTTGTGAAGTATTCTAGTTTCACATTAATGGCCATGAGCTTTTCAAGCACAGAAAAGCTTGATTGTTTAAAAAAAAAACAAGCAGTAGAGTAAAAATGGAGTATTTGAAATGAGAAAAAAATTGCTATGAATCTCAAATATTTTAAGATATATTGCTGTCACACAAGATCACCTCTATAAACATCCTTCTACTTGTTTTCTCCAGAAGTATTTTCTGTATAAATTACATATTGTCAGGCTTAGATCATATTTCATGCCCCAAGAGCCTTTGCCAGACCTTGCAACTGTAATAAATAACAATCAGGAGATACTGTTAAAAAATATCACAAATTTAACTGTTTAACGAATAGACTCCTACTTAAAGACTAATGCTCTGTTTTTCTTGGGCTTAAAGATTAGACATACTTAAGGATAATTCTATATCACTTATTAGTTTTTGTCAGGAATAGTTTATTTTCCCAGAACTGAGAATAATCTGAGATTTATTCATGCTTAGTATCTGTGATCCTATTCTTCTCAGGATAACAATAAATATCTTTAGTATTTAGAATTATTGTTAGGAGAATAAATGTGCTGTGTCACTCAGTCATGTCCAACTCTTTGCTACCCTATAGATTGAAACCTGCCGGGCTCCTCTGTCCATGGGATTTTTCAGGAAAGAATGCTGGAGCATGTTGCCATTTCCTCCTCCAGGGGATCTTCCCAACCCAGGGATCAAACCCAAGTTTCCTGTGTCTTTTGCATTTGCAAGTGTATTCTTGACCCCTTAGCCACCTGGGAAGTCCATAGGAGGATAAATAATAAATACCTTTTCTTTAAAAGACAAAAAAAAAAAAAACACAAAAAGAAACCTGACATTTATTGTTTGACATTTAGCAATTTCCAAAATTTATCTGCAAAATACTTAGCAGTCTTAGGGATTCAGTTCAGTACAGTTCAGTCACTCAGTCGTGTCTGACTATTTGCGACCCCATGGACTGCAGCACGCCAGTCTTCCCTGTCCATCAACAACTCCCAGAGTTTACCCAAATCCATGCCCATTGAGTCGGTGATGCCATCCAGCCATCTCATATTCTGTCGTCCCCTTCTCCTCCCGCCTTTAGTCCCGCCTTTTCCCAGCATCAGGATCTTTTCAAATGAGTCAGCTGTTAGCATCAGGTGGCCAAAGTATTGGAGTTTCAGCTTCAGCATCAGTCCTTCCAATGAATATTCAGGACTGACTTCCTTTAGGATCAACTTGTTGGATCTCCTTGCAGTCCAAGGGACTCTCAAGAGTCTTCTCCAACACCACAGTTCAAAAGCATCAATTTTGGGGGGTTCAGCTTTCTTTATAGTCCAACTCTCATATCCATACGTGACTCCTGGAAAAACCATAGCTTTGACTAAATGGACCTTTGTTGTCAAAGTAACGTCTCTGCTTTTTAATATGCTGTCTAGATTGGTCATAACTTTCCTTCCAAGAAGTAAGCGTCTTTTAATTTCATGGCTGCAGTCACCATCTGCAGTGATTTTGGGACCCATAAAAATAAAATCTGCCACTGTTTCCCCATCTGCAACTTGCCAGGCTCCTCTGTCCTTGGGATTTTTCAGCAAAGAATACTGGAGTGTGTTGCCATTTCCTCCTCCAGGGGATCTTCTCAACCCAGGGATCCAACCCATGTCTCCTGTGTCTTTTGCATTTGCAGCTATATTCTTGACCCCTGAGCCACCTGGGAAATCCATAGGAGAATAAATATATTATCTTTTAAAAACAAACAAACATCAAAAAAACAAAAACAAAAAGTAACCTAACCTTTATTGTTGATATTTAGCAATTTCCAAAACTTTACCTGCAAAATATTTAGCAATCTTAGGGATTACAGAGCTAATTTACTGCATGTTGCTACTTCACTTTCCTTAATGTACTGTCAATGTTAGCTGAAAACAGAAACACAATATGTGGGGAGGGATAGTAAGAAAAAGGTGGAACTTCTCTCTTACTTTATCTTATGTTATGTCGTCAAATGTTCACTCTCTATCTACTACTCACTTGCCAGCTTCCCATCTGCTGACAAGTGCTCACTCTCTCTCTACTCACTTGCCAGCTTCCCATCTGTCGAACTACAAAGAACAGGTTCTGCATGGCTTTGGGTTTCCTAGTGGCTCAGTGGTAAAGAATCTGTTTGCGAAGCAGGAGACATAGGAGAAATGAGTTTGGTCCCTGGGTTGGGAAAATCCGCTGGAGAAAGGAATGGCAACCCACTTCAGTATTCTTGCCTGGAGAATCCCACAGACAGCGGAGCCTGGCAGGCTATAGTCTATAGGGTCACACAGAGTCAGACACTACTGAAGTGACAGCACAAGCACACAACCCGCTGTTTCTAGTGTATTTTCAAGGGGCATCTAAGTTCAGGGCACATTCAAAACCTCCATTTGGTTTATTTAAATTCTTATTTAAATTAAATTAAAAATTCTTATTTAAATATTCCAGAATATTCTTTGCAAGAAAATCATGAAATAGTATTCTCAGACTATAATTTCATAAACATGTTTTAAGGTGGTAGGTAGATTTTTAACCTTTCTCCTTTCTTTCCTTTAAATGTTAAAAGATAGATTCTGTTTAATCTATTTGGTTTTGGTCAGGAACACATGTTTCCTCGTCAATTCTTCATAAGAAAGCCATTTTTACAGTGAGAGTAGACATCTCAAATCTCAAATTGAGCTAAAAGTCTAATTCTAAAATTAGGGATATACAAATAATAAAATATTGCTATAGGATTTATTTATTAAATGCTAGTTTATTTTCCTTTTTCCTTTTTGTCTCTGATGAAATTCTATATCTGTATTTTTGTTACATATATATATGTATGCATTTAGGAGATATCCTTATATAAATGCATGTATATATATATATATGTATGTATGCATTTAGGACACATTCTGTGGGCAGGTTTTATATTTAAGGCCCTGTGCAAAATGACAGTGACTCAGCCTAGCTCAGAAGAACCACTATGCTAGTGGGAAAGACACACTTCCAAACAAAACAGAAACAAAACAAGATCTTAGATGCAACTCAGTACATGCTTGTTAAAGGGTTCTAAAGGGCTCTATGAGAATAAGAAGAAGTGACTAAATTAGGCCCAATATGAAAATAAGGCCACATTTTACGATTACAGTGTTTACTTTGCCTTAGCAACATAAATCACCTTCATCATTATGCATGCTAACTAAGCAGGGCAAAAATAAGGTACAGTTAAGCAGAATTATTTAGCTAATTACTGTGTTTCCAAATCTTAAATCCAGTATTGAATTTCTTCTTTTACAGAAAATTTTGTTATATTTCCATTTTTTAATGACTGTATTAAATTCAGTTTTCATTTTCACCAGTGGACAGATGCTTCCAACTTACTTACGGACAAATTAATTTTTGTCTTTGCACTAAGACTTGACATCACAAATTTTAAAACAATTAGTAGTTTTTTTATAATGGAATGAAATTAGTATTAAAAACATAATCAGTGTTGTATTGATTTGCCTGAAAAGTATAATTTCCTGAAATGTAGCCAGTAATTTATTTGTTTTTTTCATCTAAACAATAAATTACCCATGGAAAAAAGAACTAAATTACTTACAAAGCACTGATTGACTGGAAGACTATATAAATACTTTATATATATATATATATATATATATATATATATTCTGCTTTGAGATTGGAACAGAGTGTGAATAATTTAAAGTGATATTTGCATTCAGGCTTGAAATATACTCAAAGTTTATATTCAGATATAAGTATATCTGAAGTTTATAATTAGACAACTTTTAAAATATAATGAAAAATTCTAGTCCGAACAAAATAACATAGACCCACTTTTCCTTGCTACCTCCAACTACGAGCATGTATAAACTGTGGAGCTGTATACCATGGTCACAGCTGTGGAACTCTATACCAAGATCACAGGATAAAAATCTCCAGGATTAGCTGAGCCCCATGGCAACTGTTGCCATGGGCCTCTGATCTACACTGGCCAGCTCCGTCACTCCATATTAGGTAAAATACCCATCCTATAGCACCTAACCAATCATGCAGTGCCACCCTTCCATCAGGAATTTTCTTTATCTTGAGGCTATAGAAACTGTCTAGTAACCCATGAAAGGAGTCGACTTTGCCTGGTCTCTCAGGAGGTTGGCCCACTGTGTTGGCAGTCCCTCATTCTTTCTGCTCTTTTTACTAAGAAAGTCACTCTCTTTTGAAATGGTCTAAGTCTGGAAATTGTTTTTACAGCCTTTGCATGGGCCAATCACATAAACTCTGAATATGTTGCAGATGGCAACAAAAAAGAACTCTGAGAAGTAGTAAGAGGATTGCAAACTGATTTGGAAAAATCCAACACCAGAGGAACAGAGCAAGAACAGGAGGTCTTACATTCTTCCAGCTTGCAGAAGAAGGGCTTGCAGATCCAGCCCTCCCTGGCCCCAAACTTGGGTGGCACAGTGGTAAAGAATCCAACTGCCAATCCAGGACATGAAAGAGACACAGCTTTGGTCCCTGGCTTGGGACGATCCCCTGGAGGAGGAAATGGCAACCCACACCCACTCCTGCATTCTTGCCTGGGAAATTCCATGGACAGAAGTTCCTGATGGGCTATAGCCCCTCGGCTCGCAAAGAGTTGGACATGACTGAGCAACTGAGCACTCATGCACATATAAGATCTTTCTTCTACTGAACAGAGTGGGATTCCTCTGGCAACCTCAAGACACCCGACACTGATAAGTGGGATAGTTGAGACCCTGCCAAAAATAAGCAGCCAGAGGAAATACTCAGCAAAGAAATACAAACTGTAATACAGTGCTAAATGGAAATTATACAGCTGAAAACGAAAATAAAATCGCACTGGGTGGTCTTGGTAATAGACTGGAGATGACAGCAACTTGAGATTAGACAATGGAATTTACCCAACTGTAATAATAAAGAATAAAAAGACTGAAAAGAAAAAAGTAAAACAGTGAGGCTGAAATTTCCTCGTTATTAATGGCTGTAAACTTAACAAATTTAGTAAAAATCACAAATCCAAAGATCTAAGAAACTGAGAAAATCTCACAAAAGATAAACAAATCTATGTCAAGATGTATTTTGCACTTTCAAATACTAAAGACAAAAACAAATTTGAAAATAGCCAAAAAGAAATAATGCTATCTTTGTAAGAGAACACCATTTGGAATGACAGTTGATTTCTCATCAGAAATCATGGAGATCAGAAGGAAGTAACATAACATGCTATTTTATAAGTTTTGAAAGAAAAAAATGTCAATCACAAAGTTTACATCCATTCATGAAGAGCCCTTCTCATATGAAGAAAAATAAAAATAATTTATTACTAACAGACCTATCTTTAACCATTCCCTAAAATAAGGTTTTCAAATGGAAAGTAATTATATAATAAAAAATCTTAGAATGCATGAAGGAAGAAGTTGTGAAAAGAATTGCATCAGGAGTGATGGAGCTGTGACCTAAGGACCTCCAGGGTTGCTGCTTGTACCGGACTATTGCTGAACATGCTGAATTAAAGCTGCTGAAAGATTGCTGAGCTGCCAAAGAGAGAAATATTGTCGAGAACTGGAATTTTTCTCAACTAAAGGAAACATACCTTTCCTAGTAACAGGTAAGGTACATTCCCTAACCCAATTGTATATATAGAACGATTTTACCCTCCAATCCAAATTCTTGGTAAACAATTTGTGTAAAGCTGCATTAACTTTCTCTCTTTTCTATAAAACCCTCTACTCATCTTCCTTTGCTGGGATACTGTTCTGGGTTCCTCCATAACCCTCAAATTGAAATTCTAAGAACCCAAATTTAGAGTTTGTAGTTCTTTCTACTGATGAAAGGAATATCTAAAGAATATAAAATAGATGGCTCTTTTCTACATGTTTCATAAATTATATTGGACGATTTAAAAGCAATACCATTAATACTCAGAATAATGTTTAAAAAGAAGGATTTTAAAGGGCACAGAAGGACATAAGAATTATGTGTATCACAGTGGTAAAAAGTTAATGCAACTCAATGGCTATATGTCGTTGTGTTAATGATAGTACAATCAGTGATAATCAGAGCAATCACTATGTTAACTATACAATGCTGCTGCTGCTGCTGCTAAGTCGCTTCAGTCGTGTCCGACTCTGTGCAACCCCATAGACAGCAGCCCACCAGGCTTCCCCATCCCTGGGATTCTCCAGGCAAGAACACTGGAGTGGGTTGCCATTTCCTTCTCCAATGCATGAAAGTGAAAAGTGAAATTGAAGTCGCTCAGGCGTGTCCGACTCTTAGTGACCCCATGGACTGCAGCGTTCCAGGCTCCTCTGTCCATGGGGTTTTCCAGGCAAGAGCACTGGAGTGGGGTGCCATTGCCTTCTCCAAACTATACAACGAGACATCAAAAACACTACAAAAGTAGATAGAATTCTTATAAAAGATCTAATAACTATAGATGCACAAGAAAAGAAAAATGTAGAATGAGTTCTCATAAAACAAATGAGAAATAACCAACAATATGGCAGACTTCAGTGCTAACATATTCATAATTACCTAAAATGTAAGTACTCTAACAGTAACAAAATGAAACTAGAAATAAACAACAGAATACAACAGGAAAATCTCAAAATATTTAGAAATTAAACAATATACTATTAAAGAATTCATTTGTAAGAAAAATTTTAAAAGTTTTGAAGGAATTTAAAACCACATAAACTAGAAAAAAAAAAAAGAAAAGGAAAAGAAATGTGTAAAGCAACTGAATTATTTCTAAGGAGGGAAATCTATAGCATCAGATGCTTACAATAGAAACAAGTAAAAGTTTCATATCAATAATCTAAGTTTCAAACCTAGAAATAGAAGAGCAAAATAAGTCCACGGCTAGCAAAAGAAAGGAAATAATAAAGGTTAAAAACCATTGAAAAATTTAAAAGAAGAGAATACAGAAATTAGTAAAAACAAACAACTAATTCTTTTAGAAAAATCAATACAGTTGACAAGACTGTCAAGATGGACAATAATAAACAGAAGATGCAATATTCAGAATGATACAGAAGGTCATCAGTATTGATTGAAATTGAAGATATAACGGCAGAGCCTACAGCCATTGTACAGACAGTAAAAGAACAGTGGCAATAATTTTAGACTCATAAATTTTCTCAAAATCCACAAGCTACCAAAACTCAGTAAAGATGATATTGGCAATATAAGTAGCCTTATAAACACAAAGGTGATTTAATCTGTAATTTGAATGCTCCTAAAAATAAGTTTCATATTCAATTGATTTTACCAGCCAAAACTATTAAACATTTAAAATATAATTTACAATAATTGTGTGCAATATCTTCCAGAATATAGAATAGGATGGAAAACTTCCCAGTTCATTTTATGAGGTCAGTATTACTGTGATTCTAAAACAAGAAAAGGCAGTACAAAAAAAACACAGATCAATACTTCTTATGACTTTAAGGCAAAATCCTCAAAAAATATTAGCATACAGTATCCAGCAGTGCATAAAGAGAATAGTATAAATGATCAGAAATAGAAAATTTGTTTAAAATTCAAAAATCAAGCATAACATTGCATCAGTAAGACAAAGGAGAAAGATCCTATTATATTTTCTATGTCAATCAAAATTGATATAGAAAGACATTGAACAAATTCCAATGCCCATTCATTTAAAAAAAAACAAAAAACACCTGACAAATTACCAAAAGAAGGAAATTACCTCAGCTCAATAGAAAAGCATTAAAAAATCCTGGAGCTAGTAACACCCTTAATGGTGAAATTTGGAATGCTTTCCTCCTGAGATCAGGAATAAAGTAGGAATGTCTACTCTATCACTGTTATTCAAACTTTTATCCAAGTATCCATTTCAGTAGGACAAAGAATAAAAGTATGCAGATCAAAAAGGAAGAGGATGACATGATTATTTATGTAGAAAATCCACACAAATTTACAAAAATTCTCCTAGAATTTTTAATAAGTGAGTTTACCAAGTTTTGGGGATACCAAATCAACACATGGAAATCAATTGCATTTTCAAATGTTGTTTATCTTCACTCCACATGTACTACTTAGCTATGCACTTAACAAAATATTTAAGAAAATTACGTGCAGATAATTACAAAAGGGTGATGAAAGAAATACAAGAAACCTAAATAAATGCAGGGACATATCGTGGTCATGAACTGAAAATTTCAACATAGTAAACTTGTCTATCTAGGTTGGTCATGTTTCCTTCCAACAAAGTTCCGTCTAGTCAAGGCTATGGTTTGTATGGATGTGAGAGTTGGACTGTGAAGAAAGCTGAGCACCGAAGAATTGATGCTTTTGAACTGTGGTGTTGGAGAAAACTCTTGAGAGTCCCTTGGACTGCAAGGAGATCCAACCAGTCCATTCTGAAGGAAATCAGCCCTGGGATTTCTTTGGAAGGAATGATGCTAAAGCTGAAACTCCAGTACTTTTGCCACCTCATGCGAAGAGTTGACTCATTGGAAAAGACTCTGATGCTGGGAGGGATTGGGGGCAGGAGGAGAAGGGGACGACAGAGGACGAGATGGCTGGATGGCATCACTGACTGTATGGACGTGAGTCTGAGTGAACTCCAGGAATTGGTGATGGACAGGGAGGCCTGGCGTGCTGCGATTCATGGGGTCGAAAAGAGTCGGATGCGACTGAGCGACTGAACCGAACTGAACTGAAACTTGTCTATTGTATCTATGTTTCTGATGCATTTTCTATCAATACTCCCGGGAGATTTTTTTCATCAACATATATAAGCTTGTTGCAAAATTTACATAGAAAGTCACAGGCCATAATATAGTTAAATGAGTTTTGACAAAGAAGAATACGTTGGGGAGACTTTTATATAACTACAGTGGCATTTGTAATGACAAAATTTTGTAGACATGGTAAACAGACTTGTGACTGACAAGGAATAGGGATAGTGGGTGGTTGGGAGGTAGAGGTATTTACAAAAAGGCAGCAGGAAGCATCCTTGTGAGGTTATGACTGTTTAGAATACTGACTCCAGCAGTGAATGCACAAACCTAACCATGGGATTCAGTTCTATGGAATCTGACTAACACACACACACACGATTGGAAGTGAAACTGAGGAAATATGTCAATATATGTAAGATATTATCTTTGGAGAAATTAGACAAATTGTGAGAGAGAGAACTCTGTATTGCTTTTTAACAACTGTGTGTGAATCCATAATTATCTTGATTAAAAATTCAATTAAAATATAATAAAAGCTCACTGTAGGACCAGGAACAAGAAAGAATTCAGAAATTCTTGTATTACCTGCTTAGCTTCATCTTATTCGCTACACCATATCGCATAGTCAATAAATTATAACAGCTTGCCACCAGGGAAGCCCGTGAATATGGAGTGGGGAGCCTGTCCTTTTGCCAGGAATCTTCTTGACCCAGGAATCAAACCGGGGTCTCCTGCATAGTAGGCTGTTTCTTTACCAGCCGAGCTACCAGGGACAACCTCACTTTCACTTTCTCTCACCTGCAGAGCTTCATCTTGTTTGATATATTATACTGAGTAGTCAATAAATTAAGACGTCTTGAGGGCAACTGTATGTATCTCTGTACCATTAAATATGACCCTGAGGTTTTCATACTACAAATGCTCAATAAATGATTAATAAATAAATGAATAAAATAGAAAAACAAACCTGGAAACATTTATTCAATTTACCCTCATTTTACTGTATGAACTATTCAGAGCTTTTCTAGGGATCAAGAAAAAATATTTAAATTTAATGTAACTTCTTGGAACTCACCTGCCAATAAGTAAATCTCACAATTCCTTTTTATTTATCTCAAAAAAGATGAAACTGCGAATAAAGAAATTGACACCAAATCCATACTCATATTTCTCCAGTATTTATTTCATCAGTAAATAATTATCAAGGATAATCTGCAAATTTGCTACCTTTCCTGGCTGATAAGAATTATAAGGTGCCCTGTATTGGTTGATAGAGAAGATGGTTTTAATTGGCCCTATTTTGCTTCTATGAAGCTGGCATTTGTGAACCAGGAGTTATTTTATTTGGTATCATAATGACCCCTTCTTAGTCATCATTAAGAGACAAAATCCAGTTTTTTTGGTGAAAGGAAATGAAGAACTTGAATGCCTTCAACAGCAGATCTCTGTCCTGGTGAGAAATAGGCAACCTGGGTTTGTTGAGAAAGAATCACCATGGGCACACAGTTGCTCATAAAGTGTTCTGCAAACAATTACCTAAATTACTTCCAAGCCTTAAATAAAAATAAGTCTAAAAGGACATTTGAATATAAAAATATATGTATTTTCCCAAAGAACAACGTTAGTGATGAAGCTACTTCAATCCTGCCAGTTTCAGTGAGTTCAGTCTCTCAGTCGTGTCCAACTCTTTGCCACCCTGGGGACTGCAGCACGCCAGGACTCACTGTCCATCACTAACTCCTGCAGTTTACTCAAACTCATGTCCATCGAGTCAGTGATACCATCCAGCCATCTCATCCTCTGTTGACCCCTTCTCCTCCCGCCTTCAATCTTGCCCAGCATCAGGGTCTTTTCCAGAGTTGCACCAGTTGAATTCTGCTCACATGCTGCATATATTGGGTTGGCCAAAAAGTTCCTTCAGTTTTAAAGTAAAAATGAAAGACACAATTTTCATTTTCAAGAACTTTATGGGAAAAAAAAACTTCACTGTTTTATTTTACTATCTTCTGGTACTTTTCAGGCAACTTGCTAATTCCACCTTCCCCCAAATTTTTATCTTTTTGACCAAAGAATTTTTCCGGGTGACTTTTACAGTCTTCCAGGGAATTGATTTTTTTTTCCATTAAGAGAATTTTGTAAAGAAAACAAAAAAGGAAATCCGAAGGCACTCTGTTTGGTGAGTACAACAGATGAATCAACTTCTCGGTCAAGCTTTAACAGTTTCGGCCAGGTCATCAAAGAAACACACGGTCTTGCATTATCCTAATGGACGATTATACGTTTTTCTGGTGACTAACTCCAGATGCTTTTCATTGAATGCTGCTTTCACTTGGTCTGATTGACAGTAGTACTTATTGGAATTCATTATCTGGTTTTCCGGAAGGAGCTCATAATAGAGGCCACCCTTCCAGTGGCACCAAGTGCACAGCATCATCCACTTTGGATGAAGACCTGCCTTCGGTGTGCTTGCATTTTTACCTTTCTTTAAATAATAAAGCATGATATGCCAAAACGTTGCTTTTTTCTTCCATCTTTAAAATTGAAGTGGCTACACAAAACGCTTTTAAACTGTGGTGTTGGAGAAGACTCTTAAGAGTCCCCTGGACTGCAAGGAAATCAAACTAGTCCATCTTAAAGGAGATCAGTCCTAGGTGTCCATTGGAAGGACTGATGCTGAAGCTGAAACTCCAATACTTTGGCCACCTCATGTGAAGAGCTGACTCATTTGAAAAGACCCTGATGCTGGGAAATACTGAAGGCAGGAGGAGAAGGGGACGAGAGAGGATGAGATGGTTGGATGGCATCACCGACTCAATGGACATGAGTTCGAGTAAGCTCCGGGAGTTGGTGAAGGACAGGGAGGCCTGGCGTGCTACAGTCCATGGAGTCGCAAAGAGTCAGACACGACTGAGCAACTGAACTGAACGGAACACAAAATTCACCAATTTTGATTTTTTTTAACGCACACTGATAAGACAGCTATCAGAATACTAACAAAACTGTTTCAAATGAAGTTAAAAACAGCTAAGTGCTACCTTATGAAAAAAAACAACTATCACCTGTGATACTTACTTCAAACTACTGATTCTGAGTCACCTTCAGGCTCACTGCACTTGAATTTGTGCTTTACTTTGCAATGCTGTGTACTCACGGTGTATGTTGACGGTAAATGTGCATTCAGAAACTTGCAACAAATAAGCCCAGGCAGAAAAGAATCTGGAGAACTAACCTTTGCTATTTTATTTTATTTTTTATTGTTTGCTGTGATGTTTCTTTAGCAAGATACTTCTCTTCTAGAAAGGCAAGTTGCTGGCTCCTACCCACCATTGTATTATCCATGGTTGCATCTTCCACACATTTACTAGCCTCTAAAGTTGCCCTTTTCACTTTTCACTTGCATGCGCTGGAGAAGGAAATGGCAACCCACTCCAGTATTCTTGCCTGGAGAATCCCAGGGACTGGGAAGCCTGGTGGGCAGCCGTCTATGGGGTTGCACAGAGTCGGACACGACTGAAGCAACTTAGCAGCCGCAGCAGTAGCAGCAAAGTTGCCGTAACAATTTTTAGGGAGAAGAGAAGAAAGGAAGGTAGAGAAATCCTTGTTCTTTTCAGGTATTGGAGCCCTCTCATCTTCCTTCCCTGTTCTTCAACAAAAAAACAGAGGAAGGAAGTGAAAAGAGCCTCTCTGCTGCTAACAGATTCTGCTGTGAAGCTTCTATTTCAGCCCCTTCTATTTGTTACTTTCTAGTATGATGTCCAAATAGATACTTCAAAACATCCTTGAGGTTCTGAAGTACTTTAATCTTGTTTCTGGGCTATGTGCATACGGCAACAGTCTATAAGTGCATTTTGAGGATGCTTACAAAGAGGCCTGTGTTAGAGGGGTGTCCACAGCCCCCTGCAGGACTTGGGAGATTCGTGGGGGTGAGGCTCTATTCAATTGTCCAGCAAACAGCGTTGAGTGCTTACACTGTGCCTGTGCCTGGGAATATATTAAGGAATCATGATGAAAGGATACATAAAACACGGCTGCTGTCCTCAGGCAAGTTTTATTGAGGAGACAAACAAGAAGACGAGAAAAATGCAGTAAAGAAATATGGGCAAACAAATTGCTCTCTGGGCATAAAAAGAAAGAGAGAAAGAAAAGTCAGCCTCCGGGAGCAATAGCCAGAGGTTGGCACATAATTTGAGGAGTGATAATAAATAAGGAAGAAGGCACTGGGGTTCGGACACAGAACGATGAGGTGAAAGCTGTGCTGAGTTGTATATTTATCTTGATGTCAACAGAAGCAATTTGAGGAGCCTTGTGATCCTATTTGATTATTTGCTAAGGAATGGAAGCTGAAGTCACAGGGACAAGTCAGGAGTATATAGCTGAGAGGATAAGAAACATCACTCATTTCAAGAACTGTTAGTGAGGAGAATAAAAGTGACCTGGTCATCAATAAGTGTTGGCATACACAAGCAGAAGGAGCTAAGAAGCACTGATTTTCTCTCGGGCATGTGAGTGGGTGGTTGTGCCTTTTACTCGGATAAGTAACCCCAGATGCAGGTCACACAGGTAACGCTGGAAGGAGAACAGTCCTAGAGAATGCCAGAGCAAGAAAGTGCAAGCTGGGAAGGGCGCTTCCTTTACACAAACTCTAAATGAAGACGCTTATACAGGTAGTCAGGAACAACCTATAGCACAAAGTCACTGATTTTGCTTATTTTTAGTTTATGTATTGAAGTTTCCAAGGGGCTTTTGTATGACTAACGTGAAACATATTCTCAGGTTCCTTCGCAAAAATGTCTGCTGTCACGCCCTGGAAGTGACCGTTCCCCCTTTTGGCCCAGTGCACAAAGATCAGTTGTGTTGCCCATCCTGCCTGAATAAGATCAAGGGCATAGAAATGAGTAGTAGCCAGAGAAATCCTGGCAAAGGTGAATGCAGACCTAGCCCCCGAAAGCCCACTCTGCACCACTCCTCCCTTTCTGTCTTCACATTCCATAACGATCTTGAGTGGCATGTACTGATGACGTGGCCCCGCAGGACAGAGGAGCTGATACAGCTGAATGGCTGCAGGAGCACAGCTCCCCTGCCAGTCGCAGGGGTTTGTCTCAGGAGCAAGTGGACTGGGTTAATGCATTGAGATTTGGGGGTTGTTTTAAACATTTTTAATGCTGCTGGTGTTGATACCAGGAGTAGGATCCCACTGTAACAAAAATGTTGACTATGATATTGACTTTGTGATCAGATATTGGACAGAGAAGAAACTGATTTTTAAAGCTAGAAAACTGATCATTCATGTTACATGGGGTGAAATTTTTCATGGCTCAAAACCTCCAATAGCATGGGAAAAAAAGTCTTCCCAGTAGCTCCAGGGGAAGTGGTTGAAAAGAATTAAAATCTCAGCCTGTGTTGACAATTGTTAGCTATATCTGGCAAGAGGGAAGTAAGTTCAGAGACTGTTATGAATGGTGCAATAAGAAAGAGAAAGGAAACCGGAGCAGAAAGTAGTCTAGGGCTAGTGGCATCGAAGTCTTAAAAATGTGTATGCTTTAAGCGAAGAAAAGGGAAAAATATTTAAGAAAACAGCAAAAGCATATTAAAATCCACTTTTTAAGTTTCCTGTTTGAACACTAAAGCCTCAAGCTAGCAGCTATTAAGTTAATAGAGATAAATTCTGGGCAAGGATGCAAAGAAGTAATTCAGATTTAGGGATTATGGCTATAAGAGTGTTTATGTATCGTTATCGGCACCAAGAATTCATTGAGAATAGATCAGAAGCCTGTTAAGTTATGCAACAGGGAGGAATTATATTCTCAAAGGAACTATGAGTCCAGTTGCTAAAATTCTGACTTTTTTTTTAATCTACATCATCCAAGAATCATTTCAGATGTGGTCAAAGAAGACTCACTCCTCTTCCAAATGTCATTGTTAGGGTTCATGAAAAAATGGGAAAAAAATCCTTTTAAAGATTAGAAAAAGAGCTATACAGAGAATACCCCCACTGCCAGTGCAGGGACCCAGGGCTAACCCCTCAAGACCCTGGCACCTCTACCGAGCTGCTGAAGACCTTCCCAATGCCTTCTCTCTAAGTTCTTTATTAGTTGTCCTATCCTATCATAATACAGTATATTAGTGAATATAAATGAGGGCACTTTAGATAACAGGTTGATCAGACCAAGAAGAATCATGTTCTGACTTAGTAGCAGAAAATATTGCACATTCTCTTAAAGACTCTGGACCATGGCTAATTCCAGATACTGCTGCTGCTAAGTCGCTTCAATAAGTGTCCGACTCTGTGCGACCCCATAGATGGCAGCCCACCAGGCTCCCCCGTCCCTGGGATTCTCCAGGCGAGAACACTGGAGCGGGGTGCCACTACCTTCTCCCAATTCCAGATACTAGATGGCGGTACTGTAGGTTTTCTCCCTTGTGGAGGGGTGGATCCACTCTATAGAGGGAGGAAAAAGTGAGGTGTATATGTGGTTGCCCCAGAGTAGACATGCAGAGACTGCTGGGGCTTGATGAACCCCATTTCTTCCTCTGATTCCTGGACTTCTGAATGCATGAATGCTAAGTCGCTTCATTTGTGTCTTACTCTTTGCAAATCCTATGGACTGCACCCTGCCAGGCTCCTGTGTCCATGGGATTCTGCTATTGTCTCTTCCACTTTATAGTTAAACTTAGAGGCTGTGTAAAAGCTGATGGTGCCCAAAGATGTATATTGTCCTTGACTGCAATAAGCTGAGATTCTTTGTAAACTTCCTTGTAACATTACTGAAGCAACTGTGAAGTTACAATTGTATATTATAGATATTAATCTATCCTGATGAATGCATTCCTTTTTAGCAGCTTCAAGATCTCTAAACATAAATTTTATATTTATTATAAAAGGTTTTTTATAAAAGGAATATTACTGTATTTTTATTTTCTGTTGCAGGTTTTACTGATATGTTTGGTTAATCAATATTCAGAGATTTTCCTAAAAGAAAAGACATTGAAGAATGAGGTTAATAATTTTCAGATAATTATACATTAAATATCTAATTTGCCATTAATTACAAGAATAAGAATTGGCCAAATTAATGTATGCCTTTAATTACATTAGGTAATTAAATTTCACAGTTTAAAATGATAATTAGTACATTATTCATGCAATATCCTTTTCAAAACTTGATCATTTTAGCTTGGAGGAAGCAGTATGGTATAGCTAAAAATGAAAATTAAGAGTAGCCTTTATCCTTGTCTTTGTCACTTAAAAAGTTTACACTTTTTACAAGTAATTCTTTAAGTATTTGGTTTTCACATATTAAAAAAATGAAATTAGAAATACTTATCTTTCAGCTTTTTGTATGCATCAGATAATTTAAGCAATGGAAATGAAAAATTTAGTCTGATAACCACTCAATGGGAATTATCTATGTTCTTTTTATTACTCATTTTCCAGTAATAATTAATTATGGATCAAACTGATTTTTATAATAATCACCCCCTCAAAATCAAGGAATTAATGTTGACAAATGTAAAGTTACAGATAATAATATGTTCATTTTAAATACAAGCTTTTGGGATAGGAAGAAAATTATTCACTCAAAATCAATTCTACCTATGGAATCAAATGCTATTTTTGAATTAACCCTAATGCCCATAGATTTAGCATATTTGTATTCATTAAAATTTTTATTTATTCTACAATATTACCGAACACTTCTCTGTGTACCAGGGATTTTAGTCAGGCTTTAAATGTACATACGAGAGTCATCTGCCTAGGAGTGATGACCATTAAAAAAGAAAAAGGATGAGCTCACCGAAGCAAGAAATGTATAAAGAAGTAAACAAAATAAAAACAGGCCATTTAGAGTCTAGTAATGAAAACAAGATTAAAGTTGGCAAAAAAGTGAGAAAAGTACAAAATAATATATTCTTACCAAAGCCAGATGAGCTTTAAGAGACAGGAATAAACAGTAGTATCAAAAATGGCAGAGATTTTATGGAGCATAAAAACTAAGAAAGAGACTGAGAAGACCACTTGCATGAATGTTCCACAAATAAAATGACCTTTTTGAATAACAAAATACCTTTTAAAATATGATACATCTTATCCTTTTTATACCTTCTACTTTATCCTGAGATTTCCCCTAACTCATTCAGATTACATTAAAAGTTCCATCTCAGTTAGAGTCTGTATTACTCCTAAAGTAAGCATACACTTCTGTACAGCTTATTACAAATGTGGACTTTGTCTCTCCTGTTTTCTTACCTCTCATACATCCCTTGATTATTGACTAATATTTATTATTTTGCAGTTGCTAGAGTTATCTTCCATTTGGACATGATGCAATCGGAACATATTTCAATTGTTTCTGAAATAAGGATCCTTTAATCAGCCCTGGGATTTCTTTGGAAGGAATGATGCTAAAGCTGAAACTCCAGTACTTTGGCTACCTCATGCGAAGAGTTGACTCATTGGAAAAGATTCTGATGCTGGGAGGGATTAGGGGCAGGAGGAGAAGGGGGCTACGGAGGATGAGATGGCTGGATGGCATCACTGACTCAATGGACGTGAGTCTGAGTGAACTCTGGGAGTTAGTGATGGACAGGGAGGCCTGGCGTGCTGTGATTCATGGGGTCGCAGAGAGTTGGACACTACTGAGAGACTGAACTGAACTGAATCTTTGGTATGAACTTTCAGTAACTTTTATAATCTGTTCTTCCTTTTCAAAATACAGATTCACAATCTGTCTGAGAATCATTTTATTTTTGTCCCTTCAAAAATAAGATAAAAGAAATCCAAAATGCACTTCTCCACTTATAATTAAGAAAAGCCACCAATTATTATCTATTTATTTCCTTTTTAGCTTTAACTGTCACTTTAGTCCTTCACATTATAGAAGATGAGGATTTGGTTTTGTCATCCTACTGCTCTTAGACCCAGGAGAGTGAGGAGCCTTTTTTTTTTTTTTTTTTTTTAATTTTAATTTCAAATTTCAGGTATACACATGCTCCCTTTCCTGAACCCTCCTCCCTCCCCCCTCCCCATACCATCCCCCTGGGCTGTCCCAGCGCACCAGCCCCAAGCATCCAGCATCGTGCACTGAACCTGGCCTGGCATCTCGTTTCATACATGACATTTCACATGTTTCAATGTCATTCTCCCAAATCTTCCCACCCTCTCCCTCTCCCACAGAGTCCATAAGACTGTTCTATACATCAGTGTCTCTTTTGCTGTCTCGTATACAGGGTTATCCTTACCATCTTTCTAAAGTCCATATATATGCGTTAGTATACTGTATTTATGTTTTTCCTTCTGGCTTACTTCACTCTGTATAATAGGCTCCAGTTTCATCCACCTCATTAGAACTGATTCAAATGTATTCTTTTTAATGGCTGAGTAATACTCCATTGTGTATATGTACCACAGCTTTCTTATCCATTCATCTGCTGATGGACATCTAGGTTGCTTCCATGTCCTGGCTATTATAAACAGTGCTGCGATGAACATTGGGGTACACGTGTCTCTTTCCCTTCTGGTTTCCTCAGTGTGTATGCCCAGCAGTGGGATTGCTGGATCATAAGGCAGTTCTATTTCCAGTTTTTTAAGGAATCTCCACACTGTTCTCCATAGTGGCTGTACTAGTTTGCATTCCCACCAACAGTGTAAGAGGGTTCCCTTTTCTCCACACCCTCTCCAGCATTTATTATTTGTAGACTTTTGGATCGCAGCCATTCTGACTGGTGTGAAATGGTACCTCATAGTGGTTTTGATTTGCATTTCTCTGATAATGAGTGATGTTGAGCATCTTTTCAAGTGTTTGTTAGCCATCTGTATGTCTTCTTTGGAGAAATGTCTATTTAGATCTTTGGCCCATTTTTTGATTGGGTCATTTATTTTTCTGGAGTTGAGCTGTAGGAGTTGCTTGTATATTTTTGAGATTAGTTGTTTGTCGGTTGCTTCATTTGCTATTATTTTCTCCCATTCTGAAGGCTGTCTTTTCACCTTGCTAATAGTTTCCTTTGATGTGCAGAAGCTTTTAAGTTTAATTAGGTCCCATTTGTTTATTTTTGCTTTTATTTCCAATATTCTGGGAGGTGGGTCATAGAGGATCCTGCTGTGATGTATGTCAGAGAGTGTTTTGCCTATGTTCTCCTCTAGGAGTTTTATAGTTTCTGGTCTTATGTTGAGATCTTTAATCCATTTTGAGTTTATTTTTGTATATGGTGTTAGAAAGTGTTCTAGTTTCATTCTTTTACAAGTGGTTGACCAGATTTCCCAGCACCACTTGTTAAAGAGATTGTCTTTAATCCACTGTATATTCTTGCCTCCTTTGTCAAAGATAAGGTGTCCATATGTGTGTGGATTTATCTCTGGGCTTTCTATTTTGTTCCATTGATCTATATTTCTGTCTTTGTGCCAGTACCATACTGTCTTGATAACTGTGGCTTTGTAGTAGAGCCTGAAGTCAGGTAGGTTGATTCCTCCAGTTCCATTCTTCTTTCTCAAGATCGCTTTGGCTATTCAAGGTTTTTTGTATTTCCATACAAATTGTGAAATTATTTGTTCTAGCTCTGTGAAGAATACTGTTGGTAGCTTGATAGGGATTGCATTGAATCTATAAATTGCTTTGGGTAGTATACTCATTTTCAATTATTAAGAGATGTGTCTCTTGCCTCCAGGCTATTGCGTTTTCATGAGTAGATTGTAAAACTTCCTAAAAACAAAAAGCACAACTATTGCACCAAAAAGCCCACTCCTCCCTAAGTCCATAATGGCCGCATTATGTGTCCTTAAGACCCTACTGGACTTGGGGCAGCGGTGAGGCCATGCCCGCCCTCCCTGGCTGCGGGGCGCTGGCAGGGCCTGCAGGGTGGGGTGGCTCCCACTGAGCTCCCGCAGCTGGCAGGCCAGAGGAGGCGTGGGGAGCAGGCCGCCCCTCGGAGAAACCACCCGGCACAGAGACGAATTGCAAGCGGTGCCCAGTTTACGCCATCAGCCTTCGGACTCTTGTCTCGGCCGTGGAGGCGCTGTCCTCGCCTTGGCTGCGCCCCCCAGGGCCTCCTGCCCGTCGACCCCTTGTGCCTGGGGGTCCAGCCTCGCCCTGGCCGCGCCGCGCCTGATGCGCCTGTTTCCTCGGAGGCGGGTGGGCATCCTCTATGTGGCTGAGCAGGCCCTGGGCTCCGGGTGACCTTCTCGGCAGGGGGAAGGACTCAGACTGCCAAGGGGCCGACATGATGCCCGCCAGAGCCAGGACCAGCCTGGCAGGCAGTGCGTGTGCATCCTGGCGAATCTGGATCTAGCGCGTCCAGCATCTGCTTCCAGGGGATGCAGACCTTCTGCCTCAGCCTGGGCTCCGGGCCTGTCCTGGCCTGGGACCTTCCCTGCGGGGGTTTAATATAGAATCTATTTCAGAGAAGATAAATTTCCAGAACCTTGATTCCTTTAAATACATATAAACCCATGATTGTTCCTAACCCCTTTTACAAAAAGAGTCAGACACATCAAATTCAACACCAAAGCACAAGCCACTCATTGACATTAATATAGTAACAAAGTCAAGTAGCTATGTTGTTAACAAACATTCATATTTATTTCCAAACATTTCTGGTGTTTCCAAATCTGTAGGAGGGAAAAAAACACCAAGGAAACAATTATCTCTTAGAGATACAAATATTCAACAGCTTTGCTCTTTTAGCTATTAATTCAAAAGTTTTGTTATCAGAGTTTTAGGCAATTATCAAAAGTATTGCCAACAGTCTCCTAGTCACAATGTATTCTATACGGTAAACCAAAATGGTTATTACATTCTATCAAGTTGTAAATTGTAAACAGAAAATATGCCTTGAAAATAGAAGTGAAGTCGCTCAGTCATGTCTGACTCTTTGTGACCCCATGGACTGTAGCCCACCAGGCTCCTCCGTCCATGGGATTCTCCAGGCAAGAATACTGGAGTGGGTTGCCATTTCCTTCTCCAGGGGATCTTCCAACCCAGGGATTGAACCCAGGTCTCCCACATTGCAGGCAGATGCTTTAACCTCTGAGCCACCAGGGAAGCCTTAAAAATTAGCAGCATCAAAAAAATGGGTGATTCCTACATGGTATAAAATAGTGAGTTACATTGCTTTATGAATAAAAGATAATTTACCAATAAATATCAACACTTTAAGTAGTTTTAAATGTGTGCATATCAATAATTTCAGATATGTGGATGACACCACCCTTATGGCAGAAAGCAAAAAGAAACTAAAGAGAGTCTTGATGAAGTTGAAAGAGGAGAGTGAAAAAGTTGGCTTAAAACTCAATATTCAAAAAACTAAGATCATGATATATGGTCCCATCACTTCATGGAAAATAGATGGGGAAAACATTCGAAACAGTGACAAACTTTATTTTCTTGGCCTTCAAAATGACTGCAGATGGTGACTACAGCCATTAAGAAATTAATTAAGAAATTAAGCCATTAAGAAATTAAGAGACGTTTGCTCCTTGGAAGAAAAGTTATGACCAAACTAGAAAAAGTATTAAAAAGAAGAGACATTACTTTGCTGACAAAGGTATATCTAATCAAAGCTATGGTTTTTCCATATGTATGGATGTCGTGTATGGATGTGAGAGTTGGACCATAAAGAAGCCTGAACCCTGAAGAACTGATGCTTTTGAGCTGCGGTGTTGGAGAAGACTCTTGAGAGTCCCCTGGACTGCAAGGAGATCCAACCAGTCCATCCTAAAAGAAATTAATCCTGAATATTAATTGGAAGCACTGATGCTGAAGCTGAAATCCATTACTTTGGCCACCTGATGTGAAGAACTGGCTCATTAGAAAGACCCTGATGCTGGGAAAGATTGAAGGCAGGAGAAGGGGATGACAGAGGATGAGATTGTTGGATGGCATCACTGACTCTATGGAATTTAATATTTAAATTAAGTATTTAAAATTTAAATTAAATATTTACTGAAGAACAAGTTCAACTTGTGGAAAAGAAAATCTAAACGAAGTGACAGAAAATTATAAGACACTAATGAGAGAAATCAAAGATGACATAAACAGATGGAGAGATATTCCATGTTCCTGGGCAGGAAGAATCAATATTGTGAAAATGACTATACTACCAAATGCAATCTACAGATTTAATGCAATCCCTATCAAATTTCCAATGGCGTTTTTCACAGAAGTAGAACAAAAAATTTCACAATTCATATGGAAACACAAAAGACCCTGAATAGCTAATGCAGTCTTGAGAAAGAAGAATGGAGTTGGAGGAATCAAGCTTCCTGACTTCAGGTTATACTACAAAGGTATAGTCATCAAGACAGTACAGTACTGGCACAAAAACAGAAATATAGACCAAAGGGACAAGATAGAAAGCCCAGAAATAAACGCATGCACCTATGGGTACCTTATATTTGACAAAGGAGGCAAGAATATACAATGGCACAAAGACAGCCTCTTCAATAAATGGTGCTGGGAAAACTGGACAGCAACCTGTAAAAGAATGAAATTAGAACACTTCCTAACACCATACACAAAGATAAACTCAAAATGGATTAAAGACCTAAATGTAAGACCAGAAACTATAAAATCCATAGAGGAAAACATAGGCAGAGCACTCAATGACATAAAGCAAGATCCTCTATGACCCACCTCCTAGAGTAACAGAAATAAAAGTAAACAAGTGGGACCTGATTAAACTTAAAAGCTTTTGCACAGCAAAGGAAATGATAAGCAAGGAGAAAAGACAACCCTCAGAAGGGGAGAAAATAACAGCAAATGAAACAACTGACAAAGGATTAATGTCCCAAATATACAAGCAGCTCATACAACTCAATACCAGAAAACAAAAAACCCAATCAAAAAGTGGTGAAAAGACCTAAACAGACATTTCTCCAAAGAAGACATAGAGATGGCTGACAAACACATGAAGAGGTGCTCAACATCGCTCATTATTAGAGAAATGCAAGTCAAAACTGCAGTGAGGTATCACCTCACACCTGTTAGAAAGGTCCTTATCAAAAAGTCTACAAACAATACATTCTGGAAAGGGTGTGGAGGAAAGGGAACACCCTTGCACTGTTGGTGGGAATGTAAACTGATACAGCCACTGTGGAAGACGGTATGGGGATTCCTTAAAAAACTAGGAATAAAACCACCACATGACCCAGCAATCCCACTCCTAGGCATGTACCCTGAGGAAAGCAAAACTGAAAGAGACACATGTGTCCCATCGTTCACTGCAGCACTGTTTACAACAGCTAGAACTTGGAAGCAAACTAGATGTCCATCGACAGATGAATGGATAAAGCATCTGTGGTACATACATACAATGGAATATTACTCAGCCATAAAAAAGGAACGTATTTGAGTCAGTTCTAATGAGGTGGATGAACCTAGAACCTATTATACAGAATGAAGTGAGTGAGAAAGAGAAAGATAAATATTGTATTATAACACATATATCCAGAATCTTGGAATATGGCACTGAATAATTTATTTACAGGGCAACAGTGGAGAAACAGACATAGAGAATAGACTTATGGACATGGGAGAGGGAAGGAGAGGGTGAGATGTGTAGAAAGAGTAACATGGAAACTTACATTATCATATGTAAAATAGATAGGCAACAGGAATTTGCTGTATGTCTCAGAAAACTCAAACAGGGGCTCTGCATCACCTAGAGGGGTGGGATGGGGAGGGGGAGGGAGGGAGGTTCAAGAGGGAGGGGATGAATGTGTACCTATGGCTGATTCATGTTGAGGTTTGACAGAAAACAGAAAATTCTGTAAAGCAATTATCCTTCAATGAAAAATAAATTAATTTTAAAAAAAAGGAAGTGAAAGGAGAGAAACATAAGCACACATGAAAATAATTCAGGTCATTGTTCAGCATTAATACATATATATTTAAATACTCAATTAAATATATATTAGCAAAGGTACTGATTCAGATTAGCTTCAAGTCAATTTTAGGAATACTAACAATCTCAATTAAGGTTTAACCAAGAACTAATAACATTCTTTCAATTTATTTCACTCAACAAGGTGGGGGGGGCGGTGGTCACAGTTGTTTAAAAATTGACTACAAGAGGCTCTTCATGCCTTGTCTATTTACAAGCACAAAAAGAATAAAAGACCTGACAGTTAAAACAAAAAGAGTTTTGAAATGTAAAAAATAAAAGAAATACAAAATACTAATTCAATCCTGGATAAGGTTAGTTGCTAGTTCATGTTTGACTCTTTCGCAACCCTATGGACTGTATAATACTAGGCTCTGTCCATGGGATTCTCCAGCCAAGAATACTAGAGTGGGTTGCTATTTCCTTTTCCAGGGGATATTCCCCACCCAGGGATTGAACCCTTGCCTCCTGCATTGCCAAGTGGATTTTTTACCACTGAGCCATCAGAGAAACCCAGGAAAAAGATATTAAGTTGTTTAATTAAAAATGGAGTTCTTGTAATGTGTCATTTTGCTTATTCTTGAATAAGTTGGAATTTTTAGAAGAAAGAAAAAAAAAAGTTATCCAAAGGAATGACCACCGTAAATAATCATGGATTACAGATTCAAAAGTAGGGTGTACATGGCCATTTTTATCCAAGGAAAAGAACTTACAAAAATGACATACAAAAACTCTCATTTTATTATTAATAAAGATGTACTTTTGGGTTTATTTTATTATATTATTCAAATTAAATCCCTAGTTCTTATTTTGGTCTTGGAGTCTGAACTAGTTTGGTACTTGTGTGTAGATGACAGGCATTAAAAAAAATTATTGGAATACAGTTGATTTATAAAGTGTTAGTTTGAGGTATATAGCAATGTGAATCAGTTATACATAAACAAATATATACTCTTGAAGACTCTTTGCCTGTACAGGCATCACAGAGAGCTGAATAAAGTTTCCTATGCTGTACAGCATTAATCATCTGTCATACGTATCTATCTTATTAATTATCCATCATGCATATATCTATCATTACATATAGTGTGTATATGTCAATCCCAACCTCCTGATTTATCCTTCCCAGACTTCCTTGATAGCTCAGTCAGTAAACAATCTGTCTGCAATGCAGGACACCCAGGTTCGATCCCTGGGTTGGGAAGATCCCCTGGAGAAGGAAATGGCAACCCACTCCAGTATTGTTGCCTGGAAAATCCCATGGACAAAGAAGCGTAGCAGCCCACGGGATTTAAAGAATAGGACATCACTTAGAGACTAAACCACAAACCTATTTATCCTCTGGTAACCATAAGCTTGTTTTCTGCATCTGTGATTTTGCTTCTGTTTCGTAAGTAAGTTCACTTGTATCAATTTTTTAGATTCCACTTTTAAGCAACATCATGAGATATTTGTCTTTTTACATCTTACTTACTTCACTTAGTATGGCAATCTCTAGGTCCAATCCTGCCGCTGCAAATGGCACTATTTTGTTCTTCTTTATGGCTGAGTAATATTCCATTAGGGATTTCCCTGGTGGTTCAGTGGTAAAGAATTCATCTGTCAAAGCAGAGGTGTGGGTTCAATCCCTGGGTCTGGAAGATCCCTTTGCGAAGGAAATGTCACCCCACTCCAGTATTCTCGCCTGGGAAATCCTGTGGACAGAGGAATCTGGTGGGCTTCAGTCCATGGGGTATCTAAAGACTTGGACACTATTTACTGTATAAATAATAATGATATTCCACTGTACATATATACCACATTTTCTTTATCCATTTTTCTGTTGATAAAAATTTAGGTTGCTTCTATGTCCTGAATGTTGTAAATAGTGCCACAATGAATATTGGATGAACATTGATATGAGTATCAATTATGGTTTTTTCCAGGTATATGCCAAGGAGTAGGATTTCAGGGTCGTATCGTAGGCCTATTTTTATTTTTTAAAGGAAGCTCCCTTCTGTCCTCCATAGCGGCTGCACCAATTTAATTGCCCACCAACAGTGTGGGACAGTTCCCTTTATCCACACCCTCTCCGGTATTTACTTTTTATAGATTTTTTGATCATGATCATTCTGACTGGTGTGAGGTGATAACTCATTGTAGCTGATTTGCATTTCTCTGACTTTGAGCATCTTTTCATGTGCTTTTAGGTCATCTCTATGTGTCCTTTGGATTATTTGTTTCTTTGATATTGAGTTTCATGAGCTGTTTGTATATTTTAAAAATTAATCCCTTGTTGGTTGCTTCATTTGCAAATTTTTATGCCATTCTCATACTTGCCTTTTAAGTGATGGAATGAGGTAATTGTTTAATTAATTGGAGAAAAAGCTTTATATTTTATTATTTGTATGTCATCTTCTATCTGCTAGTGTCCTTTTTGCTTACTTTTTAATATTTTGTCAAGCGATGATTTGCTTCAGTTCTAATTCAAGACTGAATTTTTCAAGTACTTATATTGATCAATGTTTGAATATTTCTTTTCTTCTGGTATTGATTTGTCTATATTGAAAATTTGATGCTTTTGCTTCAGTATGTCAAGAGAGTTTAAATCTATCACTGATCTAAATATTGGCTTAAGATGGATTATATAGGAAAATAAGATTTACACTAATTGTTCAGATGAAATGTGGAAAGTATTAAAATATCTTATATTGCTCAAACTTGTCACCTTGCAAATAATTAAGTACACCTATTGTCAAAGACATATCAACAGGATATGCAATAATATGGAGCTTTAAAGATATATATAAACAAAAGATAGGGATGTAGGCAGTGAACTAAAAGTAATACATACAAAAATATATAAAAGAAATGAAATTTCAAGAATGCATTAAATAGAATAATACAAAAAGTAGGCATTTGTGGAATCAAAAGGGAGAATAAACAATGCAATGTGTCAAATGTTGAATTATAAATACTTCAGAGAAATGCAGCACAAATTTTAATAGTAAACTGTTTAACTTGATGCAAATTAAATATTTCACTGACCCAAAGACTGAAGTTGAAAAATAAGCATATAATTTTTTCATATTGAGTAATTTATAATGAAAACTTGATGTGTTTGCTTTGATATACCTGCAAGATGTTGTGAAGAAACAGATACCCTAGGAAATACAATATGTGATAAACTCATGGAAAATAAAAAAGATACAGTGCATTATAGTCTATATGATAGAATAGATATAGTCTCATGGAGATTATCAAGAAATATGGAAACTACATCATTTGTTGATGAGATTGATATTGACAGAAACTAAGTTTTCTTTTTTTTCCCTTTATAGTCTATGTTTTAAAGCATGTAAGTTAAACATTTAGGTGTAAACGCACATTACGTGATAGGTGATAGATAGATAAGTTGATAGATAATATATAGAACGTTCCAATTTAATTTTATTTTTTTTTAAATATAATTTTAATAAAATGTTCAGCCAATAATGATGAAGTACTGATCAACACTTCAGGTTAATTCATTTTATCATTGACTTGTTAAAAATACTACATAGGTCAATAACAGTTATTATTTTCACAGGGATTTGGGTATAAGATAATTGTACCAACTGAATTATTTACCTACAATTTTCAAAATTTTAAGAGTAGAAAGGAAGAACAGAGATCTATTCTAATTACTTATTAGCTTAATTATTAACTATTTTAAAACATATATCAATTTTTCTAACTTGAAGTCAAATAGTTATGATAAAAGTTCACAGATTTCTAGAACAACATATAAATTAAAGATTATTTGTTATGTGTAAGTCTGTTATCAAAGATGCTGGACACGGAAATGTTGACTTTTAAATGAAATGTCAGTTGTCATAAACTTTTGACTTTTAAATGAAACGCCAGTTGTCATAAACTAAATTTGTTGAGAATAAGTGCCTTAATGTCTTAAGCATTGATAAACATGGAGGAAACAGATATATGCCTCAGTCTCAGCCCTCAGAATTTACATACATTGGGGACAACTATAAATATATACTTGAAATCAGAATGCAATGTTTTAAGTCCTCTGCAGTGTGAAAAAAATCCATGGACTAAATAGATTCATTAATTCAATAGGCACTTATCCCCTGCCTATCATGAGCCTGGTAATAGAGAGATACTGCAGTCTTTCAGGTGAACAGGGCTTTTCATGAAAATGATGTTCCTCAAAAAAGATGACTAGAGTTTTATCAGAAGAAAGGACAGGAGAGAAAGAATGTTTGGCTTGGTGAGAAAGCTTAGGGGTATGACATCTGTGGAAATACTGAGAAAATCAGGTAGTCTGATGGAATTTTCTTGGGAGGTGGTGATGCAGGAAACAAAGTCTTGGAATTGACACTTAAATATTAAAGCTTTTCAATCCAGACTGTACATTCCTAAAAACCATTGAAAAGGTTATGGTAAAATAAATATAAAATGTTGTAGTTTTACAATACATTTTATGAAAGAAAGTGAAAGTGAAGTCGCTCAGTTGGGTAGGACTCTTTGCGACCCCATGAACTGTAGCCCGCCAGGCTCCTCTGTCCATGGAATTATCCAGGCAAGAACACTGGAGTGGGTAGCCTTTCCCTTCTCCAGGGGATCTTCCTGACCCAGGGATCAAATCCAGATCTCCCACATTGCAGGCAGATTCTTTTCCATTTGAGCCACCAGGGAAGCCCCATAGTAATCTCGTGTGTTCTGAAGATTTTTTTACAATAACTTTTATAAAATAGTTCAAATTTCATTTCCTAAAGTTATTTCTTAAAAAAAATCTCCAAGGAAAAATATATTGCAACTTGACTTCTCTTGCTCTACAGCTTCTTTTCTTCATGTAACATTCCTGCTTCTGCATTCTGTGTGTGTGTGTGTGTGTGTGTGTGAGCCCGTCATGGGTCTGACCGGATATCTTGCTCTTCATGGAGCTGGATTTATCTCTTTTTATGTTAGGCATCCAAGCTCTTCAGTCTTAGGTAAAATAACGCGCGGCCCTTCCATAGCACTGGACTCCGGCCAGTCCTCTTTAGAAGTCCGCGTAAGACTCAGAACCTTCTGTTAGTTGCGTTCTTGTTTTGTCCTGGCTCCCATGACCTATCAACACTTTAGGTAACAGAGTTCCTGGAAATTGAAGGGCACACTGATACTAAACAGTGTGTTTAAATGTAAAGTACTTAAATGTAAAACTTGATCCAGGTTTGACATTAGATTTCTATTCAAATATAGGCGATAAAGACCATACAGAAGCCAAACCTAAACTGGTGTAAAGCTATAATAATAAAACATTGATCCTGAAGTGTGGACACTGTGAGTGTGTTTTCAATAAACCTGTTGTTTTCCATGCAATTCACTTCAGAACAAAGGGTTGCTTCCATTGAGCTTTTTTGAAGTATTGCTCTCAACCAATATTTTAATGTCAAAACTTTCTTTGTGCACCGAATCCTGCAGTGCTTAAAATAACAAAGCAGATATACCACCCACACCTCTATTGGATTGATGCTGGTAATGCCTCTCTGGTATTCCACAGGGATTCTTCCATCCAGTATAGCATGGACATGATACCTATAGAACTGAAACTCAAAAATCTCAAGAGCTTATTATTAAGGCACTAGGCAATATATTTAAATTGAAATGTAAAGCTGTGTTCTCAGATATCAGTATTTAACAAATGATTTTACAAATAATATTAAAATAGTACTATACCTGGAAAAGGGTAATGTAGAAAATATTTTCATTTCTTAAAAATCAACACTTTCAAGATAATAAACCACATTTTTTTAAAATACATGTGCTGAAAGACAATAACAAATACAAACTCCTAATAACTTTTGTTTCTATATTTTTATTATTGTTCTGGCTATTTATAAATAAAATTATTTATATGATATAAAACATTAACAGCCACAACTTGAAATGTAAAAATATATATTCTTGTATATATGAATTCTTGACCTCTGATACTTTAAAAATTTTTTCATGTCTATATATTTTTCATCTTAGTAAATATATATTGTAATGGATTATAAGAAAAATAAGAAATGGGAAAATATGTATATCTTAACTCGTAATAGATCTTAGTATGTGAATTGAGGCAATATAATAAAAAAAATAGAGTCCAATATTGTGTGACCTTAGCTGAATATGTAAGAGCAATTAGGAAAATATCAGCTTCTTTAAGGTTCAGATGTCTACAACTTAATTAGTTGCTTTTTATTTGGATAACATGCCATATGCTTGCTTCAAGATTATAAAAATGAACTTGTCACAAATAACAATTTTAATGAAGAGTATCAGATATGTGATTTGTCTGATATCTCAGGATCAGAGAGTAATTTTTAACATCTTCTTGTCCATATAGCCAGTAACAGACTCATAGCAGGAATATTTCCATTTTAAGGAATGAGAATAGCTTATGGTTACAGCGTGTGTATGCATCATAGCTGGTGGGCAGAACTATAACATATAAACATAAACATACATAGGCTTATAGGAGGACAGACATCTGATCAAAGTGCGTTCACACGAACAATGAACGTAGCGTAAAGAAGTATCTGTTCATTGGAAGGGCTGATGCTAAAGCTGAAACTCCAGTACTTTGGCCACCTCATGCGAAGAGTTGACTCATTGGAAAAGACCCTGATGCTGGGAGGGATTGGGGTCAGGAGGAAAAGGGGACGGCAGAAGATGAAATGGCTGGATGGCATCACCGACTCGATGGACAGGAGTTTGAGTGAACTCCGGGAGTTGGTGATGGACAGGGAGGCCTGGTGTGCTGCAATTCATGGGGTCGCAAGGAGTCGGACATGACTGAGAGACTGAACTGAACTGAACTGAAGGAAGTATCTGTAGTCATTCCTGATCTAGGCCTATATTTAGTTCACATATTCCTTTATTGATGAAATTGTAATAGAGAGCAAAGTCAGGGTTGATGAAAATTGTAATTTTTAGTGTTGTTACTGACTTGTAGTGTATACATGCTAATATAATTTCTTAAATTGAGGGCAAATAAAGACTAAGCTTTAAATTGTTAGGAACAATTATTTGTGATAATATAATGGTAAGCATATACGATTATGCATTTATTGAAGCCCAAATAACTGTAAAACACAAAAACAAACCTTAATGTGAACTACTGATTTTAGTCAATAATAATATATTGATGCTGGTTAATTATTTCTAACAATTGTACCACAGTTCTATAATACATTGATATTTAGGGAAACTGTATGTTAAGGTAAGGGGTAGATGTGAACATTAAATACAACCTACTCAATTTTTCTGTAAACCCAGTACTTTTCAAAAAAATAGAGTACGTTAATTAAAAAAATCATTAAATTTGAGAGTTTAACAGGCAAAGGATTCTTAATTCAAAACTATCGCAACAGAGGAGAGAGATTGTTGCTATTTCCTTCTCCGAAAGAAAAAGCTAGATGATTTATAAACCCTGGGGTGAGCTAACTAACTATTAGGGCCCTTAGGGAAGACTTGGTCATTGCAAATAGGCCATCGCTGCTTGCTAATTGTACCTTATAAGCTGCTACCCTCCTCAGTTCAGTTAAGCCACTGAGTCGTGTCCAACTCTGCAACCTCCTGGACTGCAGCACGCCAGGCCTCCCTGTCCATCACCAACTCCCGGAGCTTGTTCAAACTCCTGTCCATCAAGTTGGTGATACCATCTGACCATCTCATCCTCTGTCATCCCCTTCTCCTCCTGTCTTCAATCTTTCCCAGCATCAGTGTCTTTTCTAATGGGTCAGTTATTTGCATCAGTTGGCCAAAGTATTGGAGCTTCAGAATCAGTCCTGAAAACGTATATTCAGGACAATTTCTTTTAGGAATGACTGGTTTGATCTCCTTGCAGTCCAAGGGACTCTCAAGAGTCTTCTCCAACCCCACATTTCAGTTCTTTGGCGCTCAGCTTTCTTTATGGTCCAACTCTCACATCCGTACATGATTACTGGACAAACCATAAGGGACTGTGAAATCAGAGCATTATCTCCTTAAATGATTAGATCCTGAATGAGTGGCTCCCAAGTCCTTTAGAAAGACATTCCTGGGTTGTCAAACTGAGTAGAGGCTGGAGTAAGATTTGTATCTCCAAAGGTAAGGGAAAGAACTTGCAATTACAGGTTTTCTAAAGTAAATTCTCTAAGAAAGAGGAGGTCAGGAACCTGTAACCAGGAAGAAAGCTAAGATTTAGTCAAGGGGACTTGGAAATCTTCTTGGTCACAATATATGCAGAAACACTGAAAACAGTTCCTGAAAAAAATGTAGATCATTAATTTTAATCCACAATCCAATAAAGTTTAGTCACTTTAGCCTGTGCCCGTGGCATAAACTTGAATGCAAAATTATATTATCCAACGTTACCTAAGTTAGCTGTTAGTAGAACTTGAAACAGCCATAATTACTTCTACTTAATTAGTCTAAATGGAAAGCTTTTCTGAGCATTTTCTTCCTTGAATTTGCAAAATATAATTGCATTTTCTCTTTCATATTCATTCAACTGTCACCAGAGCGAAGACAAACACTTTGTTTTTAAAGATTTGTGGCAAAGAGTCCAAGTTGCAATCTGCAGTACTACAGAATTTCTAATAATTCAGAAGCAGAAAATAGCTTAAGAAATGTTATCCTTGGGCTATTTATGTCTTTGGCAAAGAAAGTTCATTTAATATAATTATTCATTCTCTACATTTTTACATGGAACATGTCAGTCATCAAACTACTGTCCCTAGGCAGTAAATTTTAAATTCCAGGAAGTGGATCTCTTGAAAGAAAATCTAAACATGATTTTGAGCCAGCATTAAGCTATGAACCACTAGTCATACTTAGATTTCAGCCATCTCTCTAGTGATAGTGAAGTATATGAAAATAATAAGATTGTTAATAGACTAATGTGACTATAAAACCACTCCATTCTCAGAGCTCAAGAATTTCTTATCAACCTATGAATAATTTATGAGAGGATGTTATATTTTCATTGTGGAGATTTCAAAATTGTTTGAAAACATGTTGTTAACTGAAAAAAAAACTGAGAAATATATATTTAATTATATAATTAATTTATCTAATTAGTGGGAACTTTCCATAGTAACATTCACAAACAGATGAAAAGGATGCTTACTAAATTGCAAAAGGTGGAAAGCTAGCTCAAAATAATTTAAAAGGGTGGAAGATGTGTAATCAGGCAAATATTAACAAAGGAAAGAGAGTGAAGCTCTAATATTCACACACACACACACAATTCTAAAGATAGGATATCTATTTTCCACCTCACCATGTTGAAGAGTGTCTCCTCTGCACCTGTAGTTGCGGACAAACTTCTGAAAGAATGGTGGAATTTCTCCTTGGGATGTTTTTCCCAACCATATGGACAATCTGAATTGTTTCTAAATCCTGAAAGATGATGCTGTGAAAGTGCTGCACTCAATATGCCAGCAAATTTGGAAGACTCAGCAGTGGCCACAGGACTGGAAAAGGTCAGTTTTCATTCCAATCCCAAAGAAAGGCAATGCCAAAGAATGCTCAAACTACTGCACAATTGCACTCATCTCACATGCTAGTGAAGTAATGCTCAAAATTCTCCAAGCCAGGCTTCAGCAATATGTGAACCGTGAACTTCCTGATGTTCAAGCTGGTCTTAGAAAAGGCAGAGGAACCAGAAATCAAATTGCCAACATCCGCTGGATCATGGAAAAAGCAAGAGAGTTCTAGAAAAACATCTATTTCTGCTTTATTGACTATGCCAAAGCCTTTGACTGTGTGGATCACAATAAACTGTGGAAAATTCTGAAGGAGATGGGAATACCAGACGACCTGACCTGCCTCTTGAGAAATCTGTATGCAGGTCAGGAAGCAACAGTTAGAACTGGACATGGAACAACAGACTGGTTCAAAATAGGAAAAGGAGTTCATCAAAGCTGTATATTGTCACCCTGTTTATTTAACTTATATGCAGAGTACATCATGAGAAACACTGGACTGGAGGAAGCACAAGCTGGAGTCAAGATTGCCAGGAGAAATATCAATAACCTCAGATATGCAGATGACACCACCCTTATGGCAGAAAGTGAAGAGGAACTAAAAAGCCTCTTGATGAAAGTGAAAGTGGAGAGTGAAAAAGTTGGCTTAAAGCTCAACATTCAGAAAATGAAGATTACGGCATCTGGTCTCATCACTTCATGGGAAATAGATGGGGAAACAGTGGAAACAGTGTCAGACTTTATTTTTCTGGGCTCCAAAATCACTGCAGATGGTGAGTGCAGCCATGAAATTAAAAGACACTTACTCCTTGGAAGGAAAGTTATGACCAACCTAGGTAGCATATTCAGAAGCAGAGACATTACTTTGCCAACAAAGGTTCGTCTAGTCAAGGCTATGATTTTTCCTGTGGTCATGTATGAATGTGAGAGTTGGACTGTGTAGAAGGCTGAGCACCGAAGAATTGATGCTTTTGAACTGTGGTGTTGGATAAGACTCTTGTGAGTCCCTTGGACTGCAAGGAGATCCAACCAGTCCATTCTGAAGGAGATCAGCCCTGGGATTTCTTTGGAAAGAATGATGCTAAAGCTGAAACTCCAGTATTTTGGCCACCTCATGTGAGGAGTTGACTCATTGGAAAAGACTCTGATGCTGGGAGGGACTGGGGGCAGGAGGAGAAGGGGACGACAGAGGGTGAGATGGCTGGATGGCATCACTGACTCAATGGACGTGAGTCTGAGTGAACTCCGGGAGTTGGTGATGGACAGGGAGGCCTGGCGTGCTGCAATTCATGGGGTCGCAAAGAGTCGGACACGACTGAGCGACTGATCTGATCTGATATTGTCCATCTTTTTTAAAATAATGAAAAATAATGGCATATTAAATGACTTGTAGTTCCAATAAATAGGTGAGTTTCCCCCTACTTGATCTTTGCATGCCGTGTAGTGGTTTGCAGATCTTTCTTCTGGAGGAGAGCATAAACATGATGACAGTTGCCTTCATCCCGTGCTCCTAGGACTCCTTTTTTGCTCATTACTCCCTCTATTACATCTTTTCAAAAAAAATACATGGTTCCATCGTCACCTTGTTGTTGTCCAGTTGCCCAGTCATGTCCAACTCTTTGTGATCCCGTGGACTGCAGCGTACCAGGCCTCCCTGTTGCTCACCATCTCCTGGAGTTTGCCCAAGTTCATGTTCATTGCATTGGTGATGCTGTCCAGTCATCTAATCCTCTGATTCCTTCTTCTCCCTCTGCCCTCATTCTTTCCCAGCATCAGGGACTTTTCCAATGAGTCGTCTGTTGCCTCAGATAACCAAAATACTGGAGCTTCAACTTCAGCGTCAGTCCTTCCAGTGAATATTCAGGGTTGATCTCCCTCAAGACTGACTGGTTTGTTCTCCTTGCTGTCCAAGGGACTTTGAGGAGTCTTCTCCAGCACCGCATTTTGAAAGCATCTGTTCTTTGGCATTCTGTCTTTATGGTCCAGCTCTCACAACTGTACATGACCACTGGGAAAACCATAGCCTTGACTTTTGCTGACCTTTGTGAGCAGAGTGATGTCTCTGCTTTTCAATACACTGTCTAGGTTTGTCATAGCTTTCTGGCACCTAAATGGATTATTAGACACTAAGTATATCATCTCCAAATGACTGCAGAAAGAAAATACCTGATGAAGCTAAGGGTAAGGACATGGTCAAGTTGGGGCTAGGATGCACTGAAAGAACAAGAGGGAACTTGAGAACAGCTTTGTCTGGATCAGAAAGTAGTTTCAGTGCTTTGGAGTAGAATGGATGGACTCTATTGCCATTTTGTTTAAATTGTTTTGGATTTTAAGACAGATTCTGGATTTGGTGACAGACTTTTATTTCTTTGATTGGGTTCATCCATTTAGTTTTGGTTTAGAGAATGTTCACTGCTTAGGTTCAGAATTTTTCCCATATCAATATTATCCACATACTTTAATGAAACTCTGTTCCTCCCCAGATGGTAATGAACTCCTCTGCATTTTAGAATTTGTATCATAATATTTGTTTTAAATTATCACCTGAGGGGTAAAATCATTAGATAAAATATTTTAATTCTGACTAAGTTTCCTGCATGCCTTAAAATTCTTTATTTTTACATGAATTTGTGATACATAATTTATGTTTATAAATGAGAAATTCTGTCTTCCCTGCAGGATTTAAGGTTATAGACAAAAGCATGGATTTTCTTGAGAATCTTCCCCCCCAATCATTAATGAAAATATAAAATAGTGTTTATTTTAAATATAATTCTTAAGAAATCCTTCTGTTTATTCAAGAGACAAAAACTAATGCATTTTAATCTAATGATCTAAAAGACAAATACCTATCTTGTTCTCAGTATTTTTCAGTGCTGTGGGAAATAAAACATGCATTATGAAGATCCTTTGCCAGGAGCAACCTCAGGTACTTAAATCATTCAGTAATGTTTGTATCAAACAAAGAAATGTAAAATTGAAGGAAAAACTAGAATGACTGGGATAAACATTACATACCAGGATTATGGAAAAGTGAATAGAACACAGACATCACTCTTGAAGAACTCTGCACAGAATATACAATAAAGAAGATGCACTGTAATTGAAATAGCACATGATAAGTTCAATAGTACAGATGAAAGCAAAATGTGGTAGATGTCTATTCTGGTGAATGTTAGAAAGGAGCATACAACGGAATGAATCTTGGGGGATGAATATGCATTTCCTAGATAGGAAATGGTTACTGGTTGTTTCCAGCAGAAGAAACAACTTCTGTAAAGGTATGAATGGTCAGAGAAATTTGCCCCATTGAGCAACGTTAACTAGCATGGGGGTCATAGGGTAGGTGGCAAAATACAATCTAAACAGCTAGAGTCTATCCTTCTTGTGAAGGGTTGTGAACTGTTATGAGTGAAGCAAAGGGGGCTCATTGAATGTATTAAGCAAGAGAACAATAGGAACACATTTGAATTTTTTGCAACCATAAGGTAAGTCTACATTAGGAACAAATGATACTACAGATAGAAAAATTAGTTAGATTAATACAATAGATAAGCAATGATCAGAGGTTGGGTAGAGTGTTAATATAGCTTTAAAATAGTCCTATGATATTCAAGCCTGTTTTACAGATGACATAAAATAACCATGGCAGGACAATACTGGTCCTTCAAAGATACCTAAATTCTAATCTGTGGAACTTGTGAGTCTGTTAATTTACATAATAAAGGGGGCTGTGTAAACAAGATTAAGTTAAATATTTTAAGATGAGGGGAGAATCTGGATCATCCATTTGGGTCCAATAGAATTACAAGTTTACCTGTGAGAGGGAGGCTGGAGGACCAGAGTTAGAATAAAGGAGATGTATTGACAGAACTAGAGATTGGAGTGAGATAGCACAAGCCAAGGAACCAAAGTGGCCTTTAAAAGAGAGAAAAAGCAAGGGAACAGATTCTCTTCTGATGCTTCCAGAAAGGACACCTTGATTTTGGATTCCTGGATTCCAAAACTGTGAGAGAATAAATCTGCATTGTTTTAAAACTCTTCATTTGTAGTTATTTGGCTTCTGCAACAGTAAGAAATCGGTATAGTAATCTATCCAGTAAGTGAGAATTTTGAATTTGAAATAAGAATCGCCTATCAACACACTTGTTCCTTCCCCCCAACCTGAGTCTCAGTTTCCTTAGACTTAAAATGAGTTGATGATACTGTGTGACTTTTGAAGTCTGTTCCCATATAAAAATTCATGAGTCTATGTATGATTGTAAAGGAGTAGATGATTGTAAATGAGCAAATGAAAGATGTTCTGAACTGCTTTTGCACCAAATAAGTAGCCTATATGTATAATTGATTTGAGTATTGACTTTAAAATGGTTGAAACATATTATCCACAACAAACTTCTGCTAGATCCCCTGAGACTCCAGAATATGGTTGCTGATTAACATATCTTCTTAAAATACGTAATTACAGAAGTAGAGAAAGCACTGCAAGCCAGAGACCTGCTGTGACAAGAGGGAATTGTGAGTTCAATCAGTCTGCATTTAGAACAACAGACTGTGAAACCATGGGTGGGAAAAAAAGTCTCCCGAGGTAATTTTATCTCAAATCTATAATCCATAAAAAAAGGAACAATTTATGTGCAATCCATCACCTTTTAATTGAGCTGTGAATTTGAGCTGTTTTAAGAATAATTAAATGGAATCCATTTGCACAATTATCTAAATGTATAGTTTCCTTTATGTGACTAAATTTATTATTTTGTGGGGCAATGAAACTTGAACAATTAATTGTGATATTAAATATTAAAATGCAGTTTAACGTCATGCAAAATTATTTATATATCTATAATTATAAAAGTATTATACTGTGATGGCTTGGAATTACTAATGTTTAGGGGGCTTCTTTGAAAAAGAATAGAACATAGCAAATAGCTATACTTGTGCAGTTTTAAATATTCATATGGTGTGGAAAAATAATTCAATGAGCATAAGGGAGTCAGTCTTTACCTTTTGAACCTAGATATTCTTAGTATTCTAAAAGCCTATTAGAAAAAATAAATAAATAAAAGCCTATTAGAGATACTTACCAAGCCTCCTTTGAACACTAAACAATAGTGGAAGCAATTAGCATTTGCCAAATTAATAAAACTAATTGCATGTTTGTGTATATACACACACATATATATATGTATGTGTATATATATATACATATACATGTGTGTGTGTGTGTGTGTGTCTGTGTGCGCACACGCGCATGCATGTATGTGCTAAGCCGCTTCAGTACTGATTCTTTGAGACCCCATGGACTGTAGCCTGCCAGGCTTCACTGTCCACGGGATCTCCAGGCAAGAATACTGGAGTGAGTTGCCATGCCCTCCTCCAGGGCACCTTCTTGACCCAGGGATGGAACCCACACCTCTCACACCTCTTGCACTGGCAGGGGATTCATTATCACTAGTGCCTGGAAGACTCCGTGCTTGTGTGCTGTGCTTAGTGGCTCAGTCGTGCCTGACTCTGCGACCCCATGGACCATAGCCCATCAGGCTCCTCTGTGCAGGGGGAATTTCCAGGCAAGAATACTGGAGTAGGTTGTCATGCCGTCCTCCAGGGGATCTTCTCAACCCAAGGATTAAACCCAGGTCTTCTGCATTGCAGGTGGATTTTTTACCATCTAAGCCACCAGGGAAGCCTGAAATACTGGAATGGTTAGCCTATCCCTTGTCCAGGGGATCATCCCAACCCAGGAATCGAACCTGGATTTCCTTTATTGCAAGCATATTCTGTACCAGCTGAGCTACCAGGGAAGCCCCATGCTTATTATATGTATATATGCATATATTTATATTCCAGTGATTATCGTAGGCTTAACATCACAAGAACTGGAATCCTGCAGTGCTTATTTAAAATCAGCTGATTTTTCAAAAGCATAACAAGAATAGAATTTGTTATGAAGACAAATGTAAGGCCCAAATATAGTCTTCCTGAATAATTAACTTCCCTGTGAGTATCTGAGAATGGTCTTCTTGGTTTCACATGCTAAGGCCATGAAGAAAAATGTAAAATCCAAGGTAGTTAATTTAAAATCTATGAGAAAACCAAACATCAAATATAATTTTCAAATATAGCATCCTCTACTAACATCAAACATTGCATATGCTCTTAACAACAGATGACATATTGATACCATTTATTTTTGTATTATTGCTTAGGTAATGCAGATTTGCTTTCTAGTACCAATTCCTGGCAATAAGATTTGTTATTTGAAATATGCAGTATTATCATGGTCATATTTTTACAAGCAAGTAATAAATAAGAGGTGATATAAAGACTGATAAAAATCTATACATAGAAGATGCCACACAAAGGGCATACTGTCTCTGTTAAAGGAAGATTTTATAGTTTGTTATCATTTTAATCAAATCCATTGGTTGAAAGACATTTAGGTCAAGAGAATCTTCTTGGAACCTGCCTTCCATCTCAGGAAGATTCAAGAACATACAAAATTCTCTCATTGGTTGAACCTTTAAACCCAAGAGAAAGTGAATGTGTTTGTCACTCAGTCATGCCCGACTCATTACGACCCCATGGACTGTGGCCCGCCAGGCTCCTCTGCCCATGAAATTCTCCAGGCCAGAATACTGGAGTGGGTAGCCATTTCCTTCTCCAGGGGATCTTCCCAGCCCTGGGATCAAACCCAGGTCTCCTGCATTGCTGGCAGATTCTTCACCATCTTTACCAGGGAAGCCAAATCTATATTTATTTAATATATTATGATATATCATGCATGCTTTCATGGTTTCTAATAAAATTCAGAACTGTCTCAGAAACTATGCTTGACTATAAAGAGAAGAAAATCATGCAGATTAAAAATGAAAATGGAGTATTTACATCACTTCTAAAGATGATCTCATTCTGTAATCAAAGACTACCCAGTGTTTGGAGAGTGCATACTTTATAGAATGATCAATGAAGAATATGTAGAGCTGTGGAATATCCTTGACAGAAAAGAAAGTTATACTAATACATGAATTAACAGTTTCATAACTAAAGGTGCATTCCACTTCCTAAATTCTCTGCCCTTTCTTAGCATTAAGGTATCAATTCAGGATAAGCCTGGTCATATTTATCTGTATACCTATCTTTATTATGGGATTTAGCATACTGGGCAAGCTACGGTCCATGGGGTCACAGAGCTGGACACAGCTGAGGGACTGAGCACAAACGCACAGTAAGCAGTAATGGTGTGCTAACCCTGGTGGCTCAGTAGTAAAAATCTGCATGCTAGTGTAGGCAATGAGGGCTCAATCTCTCGGTTGGGAAGATCCCATGGAAAAGTAAATGGCAACCCACTCCAGTATTCTTGCCTGGAGAACCGCATGGACAGAGGAGCCTGGTGGGCTACAGTTCATGGAGTTGCAAAGAGTCAGACATGACTTAGTGACTGAACAGTAACACCGACAACAAAATGGTTAAATATCAAGTTAATATGTCCTTTCTTTTTCTTTTCAATGTGGAACATGAGGTTTTAATTGAATATATTATCTTTTTGATACCAGTATTATATCATAAGAAAATTGGAAGAGTCCAAATTGTGAGAGAGACTTGCTGTCTTGGAATTTACCATCTGAAAGTCCTATATGGTAGTATATGGAGTATAAGCCAATATGGCAGTATAAGGAGAATGTAAAAGAAATAACACAAAGAAGCATAAAATAAATCAAAACTTATGAGACAAGTCTTGTGATAGATTTTTAAGTGCCTTCACTAAGAAAAGGGAACCCTTGTACCCTGTTGGTGGGAATGTAAGTTGGCACAGCCACTGAAAACCAATATGGAGTTTCTTCAAAAACTAAAAGTAGACTTAACCATATGATCCATCATATGTATCATCATAGAAAACTAGAATTCAAAAAGACACATGCACCTGTGTGTTCACAGCAACATGGTTCACAAGAGCTAAGACATGGAAATGGTGTAAATGTCCATCAACAGATGGATGGATAAAGAAGCTGTGGGATACACGATGGAATATTCAGTTCAGTTCAGTTCAGTTGCTCAGTCGTGTCCGACTCCTTGCGACCCCATGAATCACAGCACACCAGGCCTCCCTGTCCATCACCAACTCCCGGAATTCACTCAGACTCACATCCATCGAGTCAGTGATGCCATCCAGCCATCTCATCCTCTGTCATTCCCTTCTCCTCCTGCCCCCAATCCCTCCCAGCATCAGAGTCTTTTCCAATAAGTCAACTCTTCGCATGAGGTGGCCAAAGTACTGGAGTTTCAGCTTCAGCATCATTCCTTCCAAAGCAATCCCAGAGCTGATCTCCTTCACAATGGACTGGTTGGATCTCCTTGCAGTCCAAGGGACTCTCAAGAGTCTTCTCCAACACCACAGTTCAAAAGCATCAATTCTTCGGCACTCAGCCTTCTTCACAGTCCAACTCTCACATCCATACATGACCACTGGAAAAACCATAGCCTTGACTAGACCAACCTTTGTTGGCAAAGTAATGTCTCTGCTTTTGAATATGCTATCTAGGTTGGTCATAACTTTCCTTCCAAGGAGTAAGTGTCTTTTAATTTCATGGCTGCAGTCACCATCTGTAGTGATTTTGGAACCCAGAAAAATAAAGTCTGACAGTGTTTTCACTGTTTCCCCATCTATTTCCCATGAAGTGGTGGGACCAGATGCCATTGCTCTGCCACAAAAAAATAATGTAACAATGCCATTTGCAGCAACATGGTTCAACCTAGAGATGTTCATACCAGGTGAAATAAGCCAGATAAAGACAAATACTATATCATATCACTTATATGTGGAATCTAAATTATGACACACATGAACTCATCTGTAAAACAAAACAGACTCACAGACAAAGAAAATAGGCTTGTGGTTGCCAAGGGAGGTTGGGAGAGGGATGAACTGGGAGTTTGGGATTCACAGATGCAAACCATCTTATATAGAAAGGCAAACAACAGGGTCCTGCTGGATAGCACAAGGACTGTACTCAGTATCCTGTGATAAAGCCTAATTGGAAGGAATTTTTCACAGAATCTCTCTCTCTCTATCTCTAAAGACGCTTACTCCTTGGAAGGAAAGTTATGACCAACCTAGATAGCATATTCAGAAGCAGAGATATTACTTTGCCAACAAAGGTTCGTCTAGTCAAGGCTATGGTTTTTCCTGTGGTCATGTATGGATGTGAGAGTTGGACTGTGAAGAAGGCTGAGCACCAAAGAATTGATGCTTTTGAACTGTGGTTTTGGAGAAGACTCCTGAGAGTCCCTTGGACTGCAAGGAGATCCAACCAGTCCATTCTGAAGGAGATCAGCCCTGGGATTTCTTTGGAAGGGATGATGCTAAAGCTGAAACTCCAGTACTTTGGCCACCTCATGCAGACTTGACTCATTGGAAAAGACTCTGATGCTGGGAGGGACTGGGGGCAGGAGGAGAAGGGAGGACAGAGGATGAGATGGCTGGATGGCATCACTGACTCGATAAATGTGAGTCTCAGTGAACTCTGGGAGTTGGTGATGGACAGGGAGGCCTGGCGTGCTGTGATTCATGGGGTTGCAAAGAGTTGGACACGACTGAGCGACTGATCTGATCTGATCTGATCTATATATTGATATATATATATATATATATATATGTATGTATAATGAATCACTTTGGTATATGGCAGAAATTGACACAATATTGTAAAGCAACAATACTTCAGTTAAAAAAAAAAAAACACTTCCACTAAAATGGCTTAAAAAATAACGTCTTAAAAATATTCCACCTATCTACATATAATTTCTTCTTTACTAGTCGCCATGAAGTGAAGTCACTTAGTCGTGTCTGACTCTTTGAGGCCCATGTACAGTAGCCTACCAGGCTCCTTTGTCCATGGAATTTTACTCGTTATATACCTGGTGAAAGGAGAGGGCTGAAGTGGGAGGAAGGTTAGGAAGTTAAATCTCTGGGAATCTCCTGGAGGTTTTCTTTGCTGTCATATCTGGACCTCTCTGGGAACTCGGATAAAGGAAATCTGGCTTCAGAATGGTCAGGACGCGTGAGAAGCAGGAAGCTCCCTTAAGTGCACAAGCTACTGTGAAGCCGGACACGGCCCAGCCAGGCTGCCCAGGCTCACACTCAGAGGCTGCACTTGGGTGAGAATCAGGGGACATCTTGGAGCTATCGTCCCTGCATGAACAGGTGACAGCAGGGCCTAGCAGACCCCAGATTTCTAGTACAGCGGAAAAGAGATGTTTATCTTAGACAAGACCTTCAGAGAGTGTTGGTGGCTCAGTCGTGTCCCACTCTCTGTGACTCCATGGACTCTAGCCCACCTGGCTCTTCTGTTCCTGGGATTTACTAGGCAAGAATACTGGAGTGGGTAGCCTTCCCCTTCTCCAGGGGATCTTCCTGACCCAGGGGTCGAGCCCAGGTCTCCTGCATTGCAGGTGAATGCTTTACCATCTGAGCCATATATACGTAAGGGCTTCCCTGATGGCTCAAATGGTAAAGCATTTGCCTGCAATGCAGGAGACCTGGGTTCAATCCCTGGGTCAGCAAGATCCTCTGGAGAAGGAAAAGGCTATCCACTCCAGTATTCCGGCCTGGAGAATCCCATGGACTATGTAATCCTTGGGGTTGCAAAGAGTCGACATGACTGAGCGACTTTCACAGAGACCTTCAGAGAGTGTTTGGCCCACCAAGCCCATACATTGTCTGAGACAATAAGGGTGTGGGTGCAGGGCTCCCCCGTCTAGCAGACAGACTCCAGCATCAGTGGCAGAGCCATCCTGGTGCTGCTTCAGGACCACTGCCGACCCTGAGACTGCCCTGCTCCCGACCCAGGTCTCATCTCTTTCTACCCAAGTTGGTCTTCTACACTATTATGAAAAAGCGCTTTCTGACATTATAGTTTGAGTGACGTACAGTAGACACTTAGAACATTTATTGAGTGAACCTGTAACTCTGAATGCATCTCCAAAAATATTTGCCCCTTTTCTGTCTTTTTGGCACTATCTCATTCCCCCCAGCCAGATATCTTGGAGTCAGTCTTGACTCCTAGAGACAGCACTTTCCTTAAAATTAAAACCACACCCCTAAGTATTGGTAACAGGTGACTTACGACTGGACTCACTTTTCTTTTCCTCTTAGGCCCCAGAAATATACCTTCCTTTGGGGCTTTCAGTAGCTCCCCAGAGTTTTATTCAGCATCTGCTAGTACTCAGCATTATTTTAGGCACAAGGCACATACTCGTCAACAAGCGTTAGCCATGTATTGGGCCCTGGGCTACATACAAGGATATAGAATTGAGAAGAAACAACTTCTGAACTGAAGGAGCTCACAGCCTGATGGGCCACGTCCACTGCCACCACAGTCTGAAGAGAGACTGCATCTCTTTGAGGTTTTACCCCATATAATATGTAGAGTACATGAATCCTAAAGCATTCACTAAAGGCTCAGGAGAAGGCAGTGGCACCCCACTCCAGCACTCCTGCCTGGAAAATCACACGGGCGGAGGGGCCTGGTGGGCTGCAGTCCATGGGGTCGCGAAGAGTCAGACACAACTGAGCGACTTCACTTTCACTTTCCACTTTCATGCATTGGAGAAGGAACTGGCAATCCACTCCAGTACTCTTGCCTGGAGAATCCCGTGGATGGAGGAGCCTGGTAGGCTGCAGTCCATGGGGTCGAGAAGAGTCAGACACGACTGAGCGACTTCACTTTCACTTTTCCCTTTCATGCATTGGAGAAGGCAATGGCAACCCACTCCACTGTTCTTGCCTGGAGAATCCCAGGGACGGGGGAGCCTGGTGGGCTGCCGTCTATGGGGTCGCACAGAGTCAGACACAACTGAAGCGACTTAGTAGTAGTAGTTGATTTCTTTCACCAGTGTTTTATAGTTTTCTATATATAGGTCTGAAACTCCAGTACTTTGGCCACCTCATGTGAAGAGTTGACTCATTGGAAAAGACTGTGATGCTGGGAGGGATTGGGGGCAAGAGGAGAAGGGGATGACAGAGGATGAGATGGCTGGATGGCATCACTGACTCGATGGATGTGAATCTGGGTGAACTCCGGGAGTTGGTGATGGACAGGGAGGCCTGGCATGCTGCAAATCATGGGGTCGCAAAGAGTCGGACATGACTGAGCAACTGATCTGATCTGATCTGATCTGATATATAGGTCTTTAGTTTCTTTAGGTAGATATATTCCTAAGTATTTTATTCTTTTCATTGCAATGGTGAATGGAATTGTTTCCTTGATTTCTCTTTATATTTTCTCATTATTAGTGTATAGGAATGCAAGGGATTTCTGTGTGTTGATTTTACATCCTGCAAATTTACTATATTCATTGATTAAATCTAATAATTTTCTGGTGGAGTCTTTAGGGTTTTCTATGTAGAGGATCATGTCATCTGCAAACAGTGAGAGTTTTACTTCTTCTTTTCCAATTTGGATTCCTTTTATTTCTTTTTCTGCTCTGATTGCTGTGGCCAAAACTTCCAAACTATGTTGAATAGTAATGGTGAAAGTGGGCACCCTTGTCTTGTTCCTGACTTTAGAGGAAATGCTTTCAATTTTTCACCATTGAGGATAATGTTTGCTGTGGGTTTGTCATATATAGCTTTTATTATGTTGAGGTATGTTCCTTCTATTCCTGCTTTCTGGAGAGTTTTTATCATAAATGGATGTTGAATTTTGTCAAGGCTTTCTCTGCATATATTGAGATAATCATATGGCTTTTATTTTTCAATTTGTTAATGTGGTGTATTACATTGATTGATTTGCGGATATTGAAGAATCTTTGCATCCCTGGTATAAAGCCCACATGAACATAGATGCAAAAATCCTTAACAAAATTCTAGCAATCAGAATCCAACAACACATTAAAAAGATCATACCCCATGACCAAGTGGGCTTTATCCCAGGGAAGGCGTGATTTTGATGGTTTCCCTATGCACGGTCTTCCCAGGTACTGCTGGTGGTAAAGAACACGCCTGCCAATGCAGCAGACCTAAGATACATGGGCTCGATCTTGGAGTCGGGAAGATTCCCTGGAGGAGGGCATGGCAACCCACTCCAGTATTCTTGCCTGGAGAATCCCCATGGACAGAGGAACCTGGAGGGCTACAGTCCACGGGGTCGCAAAGAGTCAGACACGACTCAAGCGACTTAACACTAGCACGTTTATATACAACAGGAGGAGGAAAGCTGTTGAATAAAATAACTCTTGATGCAGTGTTCTTATTGCCAGATTTGTGGATGTGAGTGAACACATCACATTGGTTATAAACCTCTTCAGTTCAGTTCAGTCGCTCAGTCGTGGCCAAGTCTTTGCACCCGCATTAATCACAGCACGCCAGGCCTCCCTGTCCATCACCAACTCCCGGAGTTCACTCAGACTCACGTCCATCGAGTCAGTGATGCCATCCAGCCATCTCATCCTCCGTCGTCTCCTTCTCCTGCCCCCAGTCCCTCCCAGCATCAGAGTCTTTTCCAATGAGTCAACTCTTTGCATGAGGTGGCCAAAGTACTGGAGTTTCAGCTTTAGCATCATTTCTTCCAAAGAAATGCCAAGGCTGATCTCCTTTAGAATGGACTGGTTGGATCTCCTTGCAGTCCAAGGGACTCTTAAGAATCTTCTCCATCACCACAGTTCAAAAGCATCAATTCTTCGGCGCTCAGCCTTCTTCACAGTCCAACTCTCACATCTATACATGCATACATGACCACAGGAAAAACCATAGCCTTGACTAGACGAACCTTTGTTGGCAAAGTGATGTCTCTGCTTTTGAATATGCTATCTAGGTTGGTCATAACTTTCCTTCCAAGGAGAAAGTGTCTTTTAATTTCATGGCTGCAGTCACCATCTGTAGTGATTTTGGAGCACAAAAAAAAATAAAGTCTGACACTGTTTCCACTGTTTCCCCATCTATTTCCCATGAAGTGATGGGACCAGATGCCATGATCTTCGTTTTCTGAATGTTGAGCTTTAAGCCAACTTTTTCACTCTCCACTTTCACTTTCATCAAGAGGCTTTTTAGTTCCTTTTCACTTTCTGCCATAAGGGTGGTGTCATCTGCATATCTGAGGTTATTGATATTTCTCCCGGCAATCTTGATTCCAGCTTGTGTTTCTTCCAGTCCAGCGTTTCTCATGATGTACTCTGCATAGAAGTTAAATAAGAAAACCTCTTAAGTGACCTAATCTCTTAAGTGACCTAAATACACAAAAAGGACATTTAAAGTTAGATACTAGAAAAGGATTTAATTGTAGAATGTTCAAGACAGAGTGAATGTTTTAAATTTAAAGGAACTATAATTCAGATTATGATTATGATTAATGATCACTGTTGCTATATAAGCCTTTCAGGCTTCTGAGAAATCATTCCATGTTTTACCAACTCATTATTTTTTCTATCACTATTAAAGTTGGCCATTGAAAATAGTCTCCTCTTTACTCTAAACTCTGACATATCCCGAGACTCAGAATACCACTTGCTTCGTGTATCAGTGAGAAAGCACAGACGATTATATGAGAATTAGTGTAGCCTCTCCCCACACCCCCACCACCTGCGGCTGTGTTCACACTCTATGCTGTCTCCAGAGTAGAAACTGCCCGTGCTCTGAGACAAGGTAGCTATCTTAGGTGGGTTTATCTCCAAAATAGGAGCTTTCCAGGGGGTGCAGAAGTGAAGAATCCACCTACCAATGCAGGAGACATGAGTTCAGTCCCTGGGTCAGGAAGATCCCCTGGAAGCGGGAATGACAATCCACTCTGGTATTCTTGCCTGGACTATTCCATGAACCGAGGAGCCTGGCCAGCTGCAGTCCACGGAGTTGCAGAGTGGACATGACTGAGCAACTGAGCGTGCGCTCGCACGCACGCGCACGCACACGCAGGCACACACACGCACACACACACCCTACTCAGACCTTGAAATAAGACTCCCTTCCCAGCAGTTTGTGTGGGAAGTGATCCCAGGAAAGAAAGGAAGAGAAAGGGTAAACTGGGCCGTGAAAAAGGCCTTCCCTGAGGGTATCTGTGTTCTCATCCTGAGACAGGTTCGAATTATCATATTTTTTCCTTTCCAAAATGTCTTCACAGATGCAATGAAATTCAGGATCTTGAGATGGGAGGTTTCTCTTAGACTATCCAGGTAGATCCTCCATGACATCACAGGTGAGCTCATGAAAGAGGAAGAGGGAGACTGTTCACCAAGAGGAGCAGCAGTGAGCAGACCCGGGGCTGGACGGACACAGACGGAGAGCCGAAGGCCGGCAGCCGCAGGAGCTGAAGGACGAGGGAGCCCACCTTCCCGCGGAGCCCGCGGCCCTCAGCTTCAGCTCCGCGATGCGGACTTCAGATCCTGTGCCTTCAGGTTTGTGAGAGAACAGGTTGCTCTTTTTGAAGCCACCGCCTCTGTGGTATTAATATGTGTCGATATTATTTCTATAAATATGCTTTTCAATAATCTGACCAAAAAGAAACTCTTGTCACAAAAACCTGAGGGAGGGAATTTGAATTATTTTGGAATATCCTATATATTTCATTTTTAGGAATTTGATTTTTGGCTTTATAACTGTGCTGTATATGAGGCTAATTTTAAGGCAGTATGAATTTTATGGATATGAGACTAGAACTTTTGTCAAAATTCCTTGTATAGAGAGTAGTTAGAAAATATTAGTTATATATTAAGATAGAATCTATTCCAATTCCACAGCTCAATATATTTTTATAAAAATAATTATTAGTTTTTATAAAGGTTTTACTTTAATATAATGTTTAATTATCATTATGTATTGATTATGTGAAACGGTCTAGGACATAATTAATGTTCTTATCTGCTTGCTTGTGATATTTTTTCTCTCATATTTTCCATTATTTGCTAAGATATTTCACCATTACATTTTTAAAAGGTCATGTGAAGGTCAATTAATTAATTTTTGAAGAGAGATTCTTTAAGCTTCTTGTGAATTTTGAATGCCTTGGGAAACAGTATTAGAGTTGAATAACATTGCAATACATAAAGAGATATTTTTAATTCAGCATAATTTAAAATATATGTTTGATATGCACTGTCAAGTTTTGCCAATAATTGCTTTTTTAAAACTAAATACTTTATGGCCTTAAATATTCTAGTCTGAGTTCCCTCATTACTGCAGTAGCAAAGAGATAGAACTTGATAATCATTGCTGTGTTCCTGACAAACAGTGCATTATCTACCATACAATAGTGCTCGTGCGCGCTCGCCGAGTGCTATATAATCATTATGATATCGATCATGAAAACTGTTCAGGCCATGACACAGGTAAAAACAAGGGTATTCTTTAATTCTGCCCAAACAGAATTGCTGTCGTCTGGATTACTTTTAATAATTAATCATTTTCATGTAATTCCTTTAAATTTAAACTCAAAGATACAAATGTCACATAAATGATGTACATTATTATTGAAGTGAGGATATAATAAAATGCACAGATATTAAGTGAACAGATAAGTGAGTGATGACAGTTATACACATAGACAGAGGAGCCCGGCAAGCTGTACTCCATGGGGTTGCAAAGAGTCAGACACGGCTGAGCTAGGTAGACAGTAACTACCATTCAAATTGAGATGGAGTATTGTCTTCTCAGCCCAAAGGTTCCCTTGTGTTTTTTATGCATATGTTTGAATTTGTCATATATAAATAGCAGTCATCATGCAGTTTGTGTTCTTTTGTGGCTAGCTTCTTTTGTTCAGCCTAAAGTGTGTTTTTTTATGATTCATCCATATTGTTGCAGACATTATAATTTGTACTTTTTATTGCTGTACAGTATCATATTGCATGAATATATGAATATATCATAACTTGACATGTGGTTATCTTGAGTGTCTGGCTACTATAAATAAAGCTGTAAGAAACTTTCTTGTGCAAGATTTTGGGGGATGTGTATTTTAAGTTTTGTTATGCAAGTACGCTGGACCATAAAGAAGCCTGAGTGCTGAAGAATTAATGCTTTTGAACTGTGGTATTGAAGAAGACTCTTGAGAGTCCCTTGGACTGCAAGGAGATCCAACCAGTCCATTCTGAAGGAGATCAGCCCTGGGATTTCTTTGGAAAGAATGATGCTGAAGTTGAAGCTCCAGTACTTTGGCCACTTGATGAGAAGTGTGGACTCATTGGAAAAGACCCTGATGCTGGGAAAGATTGAAGGCAGGAGGCGAGGGGATGGCAGAGGATGAGATGGCTGGATGGTTCTCATGGATTCAATATGAGTCTGAGATAGTGAAGGACGGGAAAGCCTGGCATGGTGCAGGGGTCACAAAACGTCCAACATGAATGAGCAACTAAACCAGCACTACCACCATGGTAGATATATCTTTAACTTTATGAGAGTGTCTAGCAACTTTCTAACATTTTTATACCATTTTATATTGCCATCAAAAATGTATGACAATTTCAGTTGCTCCACCAATTTGGCAATATTGGTAATGTTTTTATTTTTTCTATTTTATGAACTGGTATCACAATGTTCATGTGAATGTATAAATATATATATATATGCAATTGAATTGTATTTTAACTATTCCTCTGCTCTGCTAAGTCACTTCAGTCGTGTCCAACTCTGCGCGACCCCATAGACGGCAGCCCACCAGACTCCCCCATCCTTGGGATTCTCCAGGCAAGAACACTGGAGTGGGTTGCTGTTTCTTTCTCCAATGCATGAAAGTGAAAAGTGAAAGTGAAGCCACTCAGTTGTGTGCAACTCTTAGAGACCTGTGGACTGCAGCCTACCAGGCTCCTCTCATGGGATTTTCCAGGCAAGAGTACTGGAGTGGGGTGCCATTGCCTTCTCCTTAACTATTCCTAGTCCTCTCTAATCTTTATATTTTTCATTTGCTTATCTTTTGTTGCAGCAGATAAAAATTACTTAATGCATATGAGGAGGATAAATATAATTTTTTTTGTCTCTAGCTAGAAGGGGAAAACACTCAGTATGTTCCAATTAAGTATAATGATGGCTGTAAATATTTTATATATTTTTTATCAGCTTGAGGTGGCCTGCCAAAAACACCCACGTGTATGTAAATACATTTGATATATCTTCTTTTATATATGTATATAAGACCGATTATTCTTATATGATATATATATGTGGACATATTCTTATACATTTTCTGTGAATATACATATATGTGTGCATATATATTTATTCTTAGCAAATTTCTACAGTGTATATTCTCATAAATATACATGAGAATGTTCAATTCTGTGAAAACTCAATATTCAATTCTATGAAAATTGTTAACCATTTTCTCTCCAAGTATTTCTTCAGATCCACCAGTAACGTCTTCCCAATATCTGCAAACCTAATCGCACGTAAGTTTAACTTCTGATATTGTCCAGTACATCTCAGAGTGGTACTTTTCTTTTAATTGTACTTCAGTTTGGTTAATGTTTAGTGACTTGTCTTCACTATCTTATTTTTCCTGTTACGCTCATTCCCTTATTAAGCCCGTCAAATAAATTCCCCCAACATTAATTGATTCCCTTTTTTAGTTTCAATTTCCTTTTGAGGGTTTCCCATCTGATTATATATGTTGCATTTATTACCCACCAGATTATTTAGTGCATTTGTATCCCTTTTTAAAAAGTGCTTTTCCACTAATTCTAATTTTTGCATGTAGGCTTCTACTGTTATTTTGTCTTTTGGTCATGGATCTCATTTTTTCCTTCTCCATGTTTTGTGCTTGTAAAAGAATTGTAGAGATGGAAGGAGAAAGTTTTTATACTTTCAGCTCTTCCTCTCTCTGGCTGTTTGGGTCAAAGAATAAATGAATTTCACTTATAATTGAGTTGTGTATGTGCACTCAGTCATGTCTGACTCTTGGTGACCCCATAGACTGTAGCCTGCCAGGCTCCTCTGTTCATGGACTTTTCCAGGCAAGAATACTGAAACAGGTTGTCATTTCCTTGTTCAGAGGATCTTCCTGACCTGGGAATCAAACCAGGGTCTCTTGCATTCCCTGCCATTGGCAGGTGGATTCTTTACCTCTATGTCACCTGGGAAGCACCATAGTTGAGTTAGTTCTGTGGGGTTTTTGTTGTTGTTGATGATGGACTTAACCACTGGGTGCAAATATTTTGAGACAGAATCCAAATTTGCCTTTAGGTAAGGATTGCAGTCTGTGAACGGGGGATTCTCCAGTGGCCTCTCTCCTCTCCCCTTGTGTAGGTACTCGGGCACTTTTAGGAAGTCTCTCTCCGCCTCACTGCCTTTCTGCAGCCTTTACTGGGGCTGCTTTAAGGTACTGCAGACTTCCTGTGCTCAGGGGATTTCTCTTGGTTTCCTTGGGTTTTCACTACCTTCTTTGGGCCCAAGCTGTGAACTCAGCAAAGTCCCCGTGTTCCTTTCGGAGGGTCTCGTTCAGTAGTCTTTTTCTACCCCTGGCTAATTTCAGACTGTGCTGTGCACATAGAGAGAGCCATTGCATTTGGGGTACTTGATTTCCATTTCCCCCATACTACCCCCAGGTTTGCTGAGCCACTGCTGTTCCTTCCTGTACCTTGATGAATTTCCACTGGCTCTTCTGACCTGCCCTCAGTTCTCAATAGGCCACTGCTTTGCCCTTGCAAAGTACGGATTTCCTCTGTGTGGGGAGAGAACCAGTTGTCCAAGCTGGCCTGTTGAGGCTCTCTCGCCCCACGTTTTGCAATCGACTGTGTGACAGCTGAGCATGCTTATAGCACCGCGCGTGTGCCTCAGGAGGTTCACTGCACGTGAACATGTGCAGTGTGCCTGAAGGAGCTCCACCCACGATGAGGGGGAATTACTGCTGTGTCAGGGCTGTGTCCCCTGGGCCAGCCAGGAGAGGAGAGCTTATAGCGTGTCTGCTGCTACGGCTGCTGCGTCAGCCAGGAGAGAAGAAATGTCTGCAGTTCCTATGGCTCCTTGAGTCTTCTTCCAGCTTCTCAGCTCACCCCTTGCCTACCGTGGGGCTTCAGCAAATGGTGCAAACTGTGAACAGCAAGACAGTCGACATGAGCAATACGATGAAGAGCAATGCACTCTGATTACTTTCCTTAGAGTTCCTACTCTACTCAAAGTCTTTGGCCAGCTGCTTACCTTCAGTTTTGCAAGGACGCCTGTCCTAGGGTTTCTTTCTTAGTCCTGCTTTCCTGCCTCTACTTTTGATGTGCTCCTGTTCATCAGTGGAAACAGTGGCTGGCTTTATTTTTCTGGGCTCTAAAATCACTGCAGATGGTGATTGCAGCAATGAAATTAAAATATGCTTACTCCTTGGAAGGAAAGTTATGACCAACCTAGATAGCATATTAAAAAGCAGAGTCATTACTTTGCCAACAAAGGTCCATCTAGTCAAGGCTGTGGTTTTTCCCTTGGTCATGTATGGATGTGAGACTTGGACTATAAAGAAAGCTGAATGCTGAAGAATTGATGCTTTTGAACTATGGTGTTGGAGAAGACTCTTGAGAGTCCGTTGGACTGCAAAGAGATCCAATCAGTCCATCCTAAAGGAGATCAGTCCTGAATATTCATTGGAAAGACTGATGTTGAAGCTGAAACTCCAATACTTTGGCCACTGATGCGAAGAGCTGACTCATTGGAAAAGACCCTGATGCTGGGAAATATTGAGGGCAGGAGGAGAAGGGGACGACAGAGGATGAGATTGTTGGGCGGCATCACCTACTCGATGGACATCGGGTTTGGGTGGACTCCGGGAGTTGGTGATGGACAGGGAGGTCTGGCGTGCTGTGATTCATGGGGTCACAAAGAGTCAGACACGACTGAGCAACTGAACTGAACTGAACTGTTCATCAAAGTCCCCCAGGAAATAATTTCTGTAATTGGAGTTCTTTAAATTTCTAATGTATCAGGCCTGTCTTAACGTTGCTATTAAACATCTCTTAATTAAAAGTTCTTGCTGGTTCCTCTTTATCCTGATATGCAGAGTGGCGGTTCTTCTTTCCGCCTTGTTTACAGTTGGTAACAATCATGGACTTCTGCAACTAATTGAATTTTTTTGCATATTTAGCTTACTGATATATATATTTTTTAATTAGGTAGTTTGTCTTATTTGTTTGTGTGGCAATGATGGGAAATTTCTATATTCTAATCAGAAGGGAAGGCCAAACTGTGTGAGTTTTACCTCATGCAAGTTTGCTTTATGGACTAGGTGCTTGAGGGAGGCAAGTATTGTTTTATAGGTTCATCTACTGTTAAACTGGATTTTTCACACACACACAAAAAACTTCTAACATTTATTATGCATAATGAAATTATATATGCTGATCCTAAAATGCAGCAAATGAGATCTGTGATTAGAGAAATATAAAATTAATACTATAATTTATTTGAGCTGTAATCTGTAATCTGTTGCTGGTCCCGTTCCCATTTTAAATTCAATGGTTCTTAACTTAATAAAATGAAATAAAACTTGGGCTTTTTATCTGTCATTGGGGCTTTTCAGTTATAGTCTATCAATGAAACACTACCATTCTGCTAAGTATAATGACTTTCTCTACTCCTACTTTTAAAACACCATTTGATGATAATGTTCTACCATAGCATATCATTAAAGCTAATTATTAAAGTAAAGAATCCTCCAAATATGTATTACCAGAAATATTAGAGGTTTTTTAATATGGTCACTAATTAGTGTATTTTCAGAAGAGTAGACTAGTAATATTCTACTCCCATTCCATTTACAGTTCTTGCTTTTTTTTTTTAGAAGATAAAGTGCAAGCCTTGTTAAAAATATACACCTAAAATTCATTAGAAATCATTATACTTTGCCCTTATACTGGTTTTGCTGATATAATTATGATCTTGCCTTTATAACCTTACTCTATTATAGGAAAAATTGTTTTAATATTTCCAGTTATATTAATATAGTAAATATTCTTGCTGTGATTAATGGAGGCCATTGATTTTACATCCACACTCAAAATGATTTTCTTATTTAAAAATGATTGCCACTTTCCCAGTATGCCTTTGCTTATTAATGTGATAATATCTGAGTTTTAACTTTAACTAAAGCACATTGTATTATGAGAAAATAAATATAATAAGTTTATTTTTCTTAAAACCTGTTTTTCATTTCAGTTGTTTATACAGCCACTGGTACTTTAAGAATTGTCTAGTTAACTGATTTTCAAACTTTGGTCTTAGAAACCTTCACATTCTTAAACATTTTTTTAAAAACCAGAGGAGCTTTCTGTTTTGTTTTGTTCAGTTGCTTAGTCGTGTCTGACTCTTTGAGCTCCATGGACTGCAGCTCACCATTTATCAGCAGTTACCATATTAAAAATTAAAACAGAAGTTTAAATAACATATTTACTACTTCACTGTTAAATAACAAGCACATTTCATGTTAACATAAATTATTCTGTGACAGACAGCTACTTTTAAAAATATTTAACCTATTATCTTTAATGTTTGACTTAATACATACCAACTAAATTTTCATAGCTACCCTCCTTTTAGAAATAAGCTTAATTCTAAATGCCAAATTGGTAATATTTCTATTACTTAACAAAGTTCTTTTAAAGTAAAATATTTTACATCACCTAATTTTCTCATGCTTTCTATAAATAAATGCATCCTAATATAATATGCTTTTATACCATAAAGTTTTTGCATCATTTTATAATTATATTCAAAATGCCTGTTTATTACTTATCCCTACTCTTATCCCTCCATCCATATCCTATTAAGTATAGATATAAATTTAAATTGAAAATATTTTTAATATCCTGTGATTATATGTGTCTAAGAATTTCAAATGCATTTTCTGGAATTAGGCATCATTAAAACTTTAATTAGTATACCTTAGACATATGAAATTTTTTATAATTATTGAATATAATGTATAAAATTATTGATCTGTGTATTACTGCAATGAGCAGGCCTCTTTTTCAAATTATTTTACATATTAAAATGTATTGTATCCTGTAAGAATAAGACAGGATATATTACCAGTTGCTTTGATTTTCATAAAGTAATTGCTAAGAAATCTGGTTGAAAATAATAGAATTCAAAAGTTTTTTATGACAGTGTGACTCAATTATTTGATCTATTTCTATATTATACACTGAGAAGTTAATATGTTACTTGAATTCTTTGAATGCAAGTAATTGGAAAGCACATGTATTTCACAGCAACTTATTATTCAGTGATTACCACTCACTTCCTCAACCTCAACACTGATATCTCAAATTATCATTTTAGTCACTAAGATATAAGTTTATATGAGACATATTTTTTTTCTTTTTTGTTAAAACTGAAGACGCTGGAGCATAAAAGAAAGACTCCTGCATGTTATCTAATGGTAAGCCTTTTCTCAGGCAGAGTTTTTTATGAATGAGCATATATTTAAAATATTTGAAAATTAGCAAAATTTAAAACTGCTGTGCAAACTTTGCCCTGGAGGCACTGCAGGTGCACAAATAACCTAAAATAAAGATTTTCTTTCTTGCCATGCCCCAAATATTTCACTGTTGAAATAATTTCAGGACTTATGAAAGCATCTGTACTTTGTAAAATCCATCTCTGTGATCTTTTAGATAGATTATTGATTTATGTCTTAAACTCCAAATAAAATTTCAATTCCCTCTCATGTGCATCTCTTCTTATACTTACAGTGTTAAAGAATATAAGGCGACTCAACCGTACAAGCTGAAAATCTGGAAGTCATCTCAAAGCTTCCATCTCTTTTGTCCACTGTAGCTAATAAATCATCATGCTCCATCTGTTTTACTATCTATTAAATTGACAGCCAGTTCAGGCTCTCTTCCATATAGATTCACTGCCACTTCCACAGCTTAGGGAGTAATACCTTTCCCGACAACAATTTCCTGAATGATTTTCTCTCTTTTAACCAACTTCTGCCATTCTAATTGACTCCAAGATGCTGTGCATTTGCAGCAAGTGTTTTTGAACCTGTCATCTTTTCGCAAAATTCTCCAATGGCTACTCATTACTTAAACAATAAAACCAACACTAATTAACCTATTCTGTAAGACTCTCCATGATATGACCTTCATGTTCTGAGAGGTCTTGATTATGCATTGCCATAAATTTTCATTCATAAAACAATTTTCTTTTCTAGTGTGCTTGACTTTCTATTTATCTGCAGCATCACACAGCAGCCATAGTTCTTCCACAACAGTTTCCAAGTTTCTTATGTATTTTCTGTGTTTCCCCTAACTCTTTCTAGCATTCTGAATCACCCTTCACGCAACCCATGCACTCTTCAAGCAACAATTACAAGGTGTCTACTCTGTGACCATTATAATACTAAACATCAGAGATAAAACTGTGACTGTCATTATCATTCTTTGGACAAGAGTGCAATTTAATGACAGTGAATGCTATTTTCCTCTGGACTTTTTTCCCTAGTGATTTTTGACTTATATTTTGACTAATTGTAAGTGTGTACATCTTTTAGTAGGATAACCTGACCTTAGCAGGCAGAAGTAAGTGTTCTTTCAATTGTGACCAACATGCTTTTTTAAATGCATCAAGTACACAAGGATTTGGAAGATTTTAAATGCTTGTAAGTTTGATATTCTGTTAGACTGCAAACTTTTTCATGTCAGGAATTTTTGCTCCTTTGGTTTTCAGTTCTTCTTACTATGTAGATATGAGTATATGGTTGGTGATGGACAGGGAGGCCTGGCATGCTGCAGTCCACAGGGTTGCAAAGAGTTGGACACGACTGAGCAACTGAACTGAACTGAACTGATATGGTTAGTGATATTCTATTGAATTAACAAGTGTTTGAGTGTCGATCTTCTGAAAGTTATGCGTACACTTGAAAGACATTTTCTTTATTTCTTAGATCATGCAAAAATTGTCAAACTACACTAAAATTAGAATTTGATAAAAGCAAAGCCTTATTAATGAAAATCAATAGTGATAGTAACCATACCCTGCCTCAGTGTCAAAGCCTATTTAAATTTAAATGGAATCGAAAGTCATCAAAAGTTAAATTTTACACTTAAAAGATCTACCAAAAAATAAAAATAAAAAAAGACATTTCGAAGCAGAGTGGAGAAGTGAGGTTTGTGACCTGTATCTCCGGCCTTCCAGGGCAATCAATGCTTTATTTAGTAGATAATATCTGCTTCTTTTTCTCTGTGTGCTTTTACCATCAGTCAATAATAATAATAATAATAACAGCTTTCTTGTTTTCAGTGCCTTTAGCCACTGTAGGGAAAAATGTGACCACAGGATATGGTCATAAATTTTGTTGTCTAGGAGATAATTAGCAGTTAACAATGTGCTCTGTTCTCAGAAAACAGTTCACATGGACCACCATCACTACATAATTAGCAAGAGACCGCTATGTAAATCAGGGCTTGCTTTTCTGTCCATCACTGATTTAAGATAACTTTAATTCCAAGAAATAGAAAACTCAATTGAAACTTATTTAAATAATAGAGAGAATGTGTTGACTCATATAATTAAAATTCCTAGGCACAGTTTGTTCAAGGCTCTGGCATAGTTTGTTTAAAATTCTCTAAGCTTGTGATCTCCCTGTATCAACCTCCTCTTCAAATTGGCTTCTCCCACTTTAGCAAATGGCTTCGGCAATTACAGGTCTCCAATTAACAGACCATCTTATGCAGAACAAGCTTTGCACTGACTGAGCCATGACTGGACTTAATCCCTTTAGCCAAGAGGATACCATGCACTAATTACTTTAGGCTTGATTTACCTGGTACAGTCACTGTGGGAAGAGGAATGAGATTTTACTCACTGGTTTATCATCCAATGTGAATGCCATTTGGGGAAACGGCCGTTTAGACGTGTGCAGATAACTACAGTGAAGGACTAACTAGCTACCAAAAAACTAACTGAAGAAAGCAACAACATCACAAACCTGCTCTTGACTTTATTTTCCCCTCAGACAATTACTTTATATCTTTCATTTCATAGCAAACTCCACAAAAAAAATCCATATACGCAATTCTAGTTTCCATTCTTCTATCACTCCCCAAAGTTACTCTAAAAAAACCTTTTGCCACCAGACTTATTAAGATTTCAAACTACCTGTTTCAAAATCCCATGGTCAACTTGTGTTCCCCGACCCACTTGATCTGGTTAAATTCTTCTTTCCCAGCATCAATTGTGTTTCTTTCATTTCTTCCTTACTAATTCACTGGCCATTTCTTCTGATTTCCCTTTATTGGTTAGAATACCATGTTTAAGAGTTGTTAGTGCAAAGACACTTTGGGTGTCTTCTTTTTTGTCTATCTACACTAGTTTGTTGGTGATCTCATGGAAATTCAAGGCTCTAAATACCACCTACATGATGACTCCCAAATACATGCATCAATAATTTTGTGTTTTTCCTTTAATCATACATTTGCATGTCTATCAGATATGTCCGCTTGATTAGGTATAATCTCAAGCTTAATGTGTTTGACTTATTTCAAGTTCACCTTCTGGTACTCCATATAGAAACAGCCCTGATATTTCCTTTCCAAATAGATGACAACTCAATTTTTCGAGTTGCTCATGGCAAAAACTCTAGTGACATATTATTTTTTGTGTATAATTTTATTTATTTATTTACTTATTTTTGTCTGTGCTGAGTCTTCCGGTTGCACCTGCTTTTTCCCTAGCTGTGGCTACACTCTAGTCATGGGGCGTGGGTTTCTTTCCTTGCCGAGCTTGGCTCTGGGGCAAGTGGGCTTCAGTAACGGCATCTGTGGGCGCGGCGGGTGCAACTCCTGGGCTCCAGAGCCCAGGATTTATTGTTGCGGCGCCTGGCCTCAGCTGCTCTGTGCCAACTGTGGGATCTTCCTGGATCAGGAAGATCTGTGTCTCCTGCATTGGCAGGTGGATTCTTTACCACTGAGCCACCAGGGAAGCCCTAGCAATGTATTCTTGATTCCTTTCCTTGTGACAATGCCAGATGTAGGTCTTCTCAATTCCCGTTTTTGGATTCATAAATGATTTGCTGAATTTTTGTGCCCACTGATGAATATTAACTAAGAAAATGCTTTTAACTGAATTTTGGTTAACGTTTTCTCCTTTCCCTGTACCCTGAGCATGCCTCTTATTATCTAATTAAGAGTATTGGGACTAAAATTGATTAATGAAGAGTTTGATTAAAATGAAGTTGCCTGTTTATAATATAAACTATATCTTCAAGAGACATTGATAAAATATGCTTTACTGTAACCTAAAAAAGTTGGAAATTGTTTATTTAGTGTTTCGAATCTTATTCATGAAATCATTTAAACGAATTGCTCCAATGGCTTCTGTCATTACTTGGAAATGTCAATGAACTAGCCTTTAAAGTTTGGTTCCACTCACCAAATCATGCAATCATCTTGTTCTTTCCCTAGTACACTGATGTAATTGTTTTAGTTAAAAGCCTACGGTTTATACTTAAGACAATTAAGTGACATAAAGATGGATTGCAGAGGAGCTGTTCACGGTAATTGAAACAGTGTCATTTGCTGCATGTACGGGCTGTTGCAGAAGTCTGAGCTCAGGGTACACAACCTACTCTTCACCCATTGTAGAAAAATTACTTGGCTTTTCAGAATATGTGTTCTCTACACTATCTTGTGGTTTTCATTTTCTGTGAAAGCATGATGAATGCATTATATATAAATGCCTAGTCCTTCTAGTAAATGCAGGGCATAGTCATTAATTAAATTGTGACCATTCCAGTCTATAAAGTATAGCTTCAACCAAACTGGCAGATGGTACCTGCTTCATTTCCCTGTGTTCTAGAAAGTAAGAAGAAATAGAGGTAACCTTTTCCTCACCACATCTGTACACTTTTGCATATCCTTTTAAAAACATTGAAATACATACACTTAAACATATCTTGTAAGTCAGTCAATTACAAGAGGAAATCAATTAAAACTGGTATGATGGTATAAATGCAATATCCATGTGAAAAACATATTATAAAATTATAAGAGTATAAATATCTGATTTTTCAGACAAATATATTTCATTTTTGTGCACTGTATTACTAGTAAGCAATATAGATGATTTTGGTATTTATGACAGCTGCTAAAATGGAAATATATTATATATTTCACACATTTTCAAAATATTTTAGTGACTTAGGTAAATAGTTCAAATAGGAAAATTTTCTAGCATTATAACTTTTTCAGGTTCAGAGGCGGATAACTGCCAATCAAATTTCTGCCTGTTTTAATATTGTTTTCATTTATACTTCAGTCAGATTCTACTAATAGAAATATTTGCATCGCATTCTATTATCACCTTGAAATTCTAACAAACTTAAAGAATATTGTAGCTGAATGGTTTTAATATATGAGATATGCTACGTATAATGAAAATAATAGCTGCATTTTTAATCACTGAAAATAAGACACCATTTAATTTTAGGGGGAAAATGACAGATTTTTGCTCTTTGACACACAAACTTTAACTATCCTATAGTAATTATAATAAAAATTATCTATATTAAACTTTGGCCCAGTAATTGTGACATTATATAATTTTTAGGAATTCTTTTTTTTTTGCATACTGTTATATCATTTTCATGCATGAGAGTGTGGATAGAGTGGAAGTGTCTATGGTAATAGAATTTTTAAGTCAGTTTCACTGTTGCATTGTTCTACCAAAACAGATAAAATGTGAATCTGGAAGAGTTTTTAGGTTGTTTCTAAATGTAATAATGAATTTTTAAATCCTAATAATCTTGTTGGATGAGCTCTCCATATCATAGAAGGGAATAATGTTAAGCACTTTGTACTAATGAAACAAATTGTTCATGTATAACTTGTCTAAAATTAAATATAAATATTATGTATTATGACACTTCTTGGGATAATTTTAAAGCAGCTGAAGCACTATATTCAGTTCTGTCAACTCTTGTCCTAAGTGACTATATTATCAAGAATGGTCAATCCTCTCAAAATGTCAATCATAGAACATAGGTGTATCAATAATTAATGGCACAAAATCCCTCTGACAGTTTCACTAGTAATATTAAATAGAGAATAATCCGGTTCTATTTTTATTTGTATCTATTCTTTTTAAATGATTGATGCCTTCTACAGTTTTATTTTTATAATATGGTTTTAGTTACTAATTTTCTGGCAATTTTCAGAATCTGACAACTCCAAATTTTGACTTGGAAATTAGAGAGTTATATTCTAAATCAGTCCAGGCTGCATAACAAAGCACTATAGATAGGGTGGTTTATAAACAGCAGAAATTTATTTCCCATAGTTTTATAAGCAGGAAATCTGAAACAGGGAGAAAACCCTCTTTTAAGTTGCAGACTTCTTGCTGTGTCCTCACCTAGTGGAAAGGACAAGAAAGCCCTCTAGTATCTCTTTGATAAGGGCACTTAACCTATTTAGGAAGGTCTCTTCTTCATGGCTTACATATCTCCCAAATCTCCTACTTCTCAATATCATCATATTGAGTGTTAAAATTTCAGCATTTGAATTTTGGGGAGATATAAACATTCAGTCTGTAACAAACCCTTAGTTGTAAAGGACATTTACAAAATAAAATGATAAAAAAATAAACAAAAACACAGGCACTAACTTGAACGTCTTGGATATATTTGCAGAATCCATTCTCTCATTTTCCTTGTCAAAGTAATCGACTCAATTTTCTCATGACCATTCCACTGAACTACTGCTGCCCACATCATTGTATATGCCCACATCTGTACCATTTCTCATAGCCAACTTCTTCTTGACACTGGCCATATTAGATATCCAGTAGCTAAATACTTTTCGATTATTCCTCTGGCCAATAAATTGTTGACTCTTTCTAAAGTTGTAATGTAACAAAATTTTACCGAAGGCTTTAGTCTTTTTGCATTTGATGTGTCTTCTCTGATCTGCTGCTGTTGCTGCTGTTGCTCGGTCGTGTCTGATTCTTTGAGACCCTAAGGACTGTAGCCCACCAGGCTCCTCTGTCCATAGTATTCTCCAGGCACGAATACTGGTCTGGGTTGCCATGCCCTCCTCCAGGGCATCTTCCCCACCCAGGCATCAAATGCAAGTCTCTTATGATCCTGTATTGGTAGGGGGTTCTTTACCATGAGTGCCACCTGGGAAGCTCTCCTTTCATCTACTTCTATTTTTTTTCTTAATCAAATCTGCCGGGGGACGTTCAGCTTTAAGGGATCCAATATGTTATTATTTTCTTTTGTGTGCCATTTCTCAAGGACTCTCTAGTCTTTATCAGTTCCTGGAGAACAGGAGTGAGCAGAGCTGCACACAGTTCTCAGGACTGAGGTCATGAGAGAGGACACCTTCTTGGATCCCTTTCAGTGACTGCCTTCAGCGACCTTACTTAAATGTAATCTATTCAGTTATGCCCCTCTTACTCAGGATATGGAATGCTTTCTGGCCCTTTGAAGACTGTTATTTGCCTGGCTTTGTTTTTGTTCAATGTTTTTACTGCCTAAAGCTGCCTTGTACGAAGATATATAAACAGGTGTTTCTGCAAATAAAACACTCTTGTTTCACTCGAGACTTGGGTCCCCTGTGTCCGTCTTCTCATCGACTCCAGTCCCCAGGTCCTAGTCTACAAAGACCGTGACATAAATCTGTGCAAATACAGTTTATAAATCTAAAGCATACATATCTAAAGCATACACTCTTTATCATCATTCTTAGTCCTTATCCCATATTTCCTAATTATTATCTTCATTTGAAGGCTCTAAAAATATCTCCAATTTATGTTCCAAATTGAAATAGAGATACCTCCATATTAATAATTCTAGGTCCTGTCAGTGCTTTCTGAACTTTTGAAAGGTGTTCATTTTCAATAGAAAGCATTCTATCATTGAAGGGATCCCTAACTAGAAATTCTTAAAAATGAGTTCAGATTTTTGTCTCAGCTACTAACTTGTCCTGTGGTCTTGGCCAGAATATTTGATAACACTTCTGAAATAGAAAATATATAAACCCTTCTAATATCAGGAATTTTTAAAGTATGTTGGCATAATGATTAATGTCTTTCTTTATAAACTTTAGAAAAGACTGAAATTCTATATTTAAATAATTTACTCTGTGAATATGTACTGCAGATCCTCTACAAGATAGGGCATTTTCTAGGCTATGGATGATATCAGTGAATTTAAAAGCTACAAATCACTGCCGTTTAATAGTTTAAATTCTATTGGGAGTCTGCTGCTGCTGCTGCTAAGTCACTTCAGTCGTGTCCGACTCTGTGCGACCCCATAGACGGCAGCCCAACAGGCTCCCCCGTCCCTGGGATTCTCCAGGCAAGAACACTGGAGTGGATTGCCATTTCCTTCTCCAGTGCATGGAAGTGAAAAGTGAAAGTGAAGTCGCTCAGTCGTCTCCGACTCTTAGTGACCCCATGGATTGCAGCCCACCAGGCTCCTCTGTCCATGGGATTTTCCAGGCAAGGGTACTGGAGTGGGGTGCCATCTCCTTCTCCGATTGAGCCAGCCAAATGAGTAAGAAAACATAGAGCAGGTTAGATAATGGCAATTGCTCTAGAGAAACATAAAAGCGAAAGGAGTAATGGATGTTGTTAGGTGGATGCATATTTAATACAGTAGCTAAGTCCTCACTGGGTTATTGAGATTTAAGTGAAGACCAAGAAGCTGTGAGGGAGTGGGCCTGATGGATCAGCTAGGATAAAGGAATTCCAGGCTGAGAGAACAGCAAGTACAAAGTGCAGAGGAAATCAGGTATTTATTTAAGTAAACAGTGGAAGAGCAGAGATGCATAATAGGGCTTCCCTGTGGCTCAGCTTGGAGAAGGCAATGGCACCCCACTCCAGTACTCTTGCCTGGAAAATCCCATGGACAGAGGAGCCTGGAGGGCTGCAGTCCATGGGGTTGCTAGGAGTCACGACTGAGCGACTTCACTTTCACTTTTCCCTTTCACGCATTGGAGAAGGAAATGGCAACCCACTCCCGTGTTCTTGTCTGGAGAATCCCAGGGATGGGGGAGCCTGGTGGGCTGCCGTCTATGGGGGTCTCACAGAGTCAGACACGACTGAAGCGACTTAGCAGCAGTGGCTCAGCTGGTAAAGAATCTGCCTGCAATGTGGGAGACCTGGATTTGATCCCTGGTTGGGAAGATGCCCTGGAGAAGGTAAAGCCTGCCCACTCCAGTATTCTGGCCTGGAGAATTCCATGGATTGTACAGTCTATGGGGTCACAAAGAGTCGGACATGACCGAGAGACTTTTACTTTCACTTTCAGAGATGTTTAATGGAATTAGTTTCTGAAGTGGTTTGTAGGCCATTGTGTGATTTTTGTTTTGAATTACAAGATGAGAGGCTCCAAGAAGAGTTTGATTAGAAGAATGATGCAGCATCCCTCAAATTTTAGCAAGATCAATTTTAACTTCTGTCTTGGAAATGTATTTTAAGAAAGACTGGAACCATTAGGACCAGATAGGAAGTTATTAGGTTAATCCTAGTAACTGTAATGGGGGGATGGTAGATGGGGAAAAGAGTTAAGATTTTATTTTATTTTGTTTACTTATTTCAACTTTTCCAGCTTTATTGAAACATAGTTGACATATAATATTGTGCAAGCTTAAGATGTACAACACAATCAGTTCAGTTCAGTTCAGTTCAGTCGCTCAGTTGTGTCCAACTCTTTGCGACCCCATGAATCGCATCACACCAGGCCTCCCTGTCCATCACCAACTCCCGGAATTCACTCAGACTCATGTCCATCGAGTCAGTGATGCCATCCAGCCATCTCATCCTCTGTCGTCCTCTTCTCCTCCTGCCCCCAATCCCTCCCAGCATCAGAGTCTTTTCCAGTGAGTGAACTCTTCATACGAGGTGGCCAAAGTACTGGAGTTTGAGCTTTAGCATCATTCCTTCCAAAGAAATCCCAGGGCTGATCTCCTTCAGCATGGACTGGTTGGATCTCCTTGCAGTCCAAGGGACTCTCAAGAGTCTTCTCCAACACCACAGTTCAAAAGCATCAATTCTTAACATAATAATTTACCTAATTCAAAAATAGCTATTACAATCAGGTTAATCAAGATATCTAACATCTTATGTAGTTACTTCTGTGTGTATATGTATGAGAACTTTTAAAATATGTTTTTTTAGGAACTTTCAAATATAGAAAGCAAGGCATCCGTACTTGTGATCACCATGTGTACCTCCAGAAATTATTTATCTTATTTATCAAAGGGAATTTGGTACCGTTTGACAGCCTTCATCCATGTCACTCACCTTGTGCCCTGGTGACTACTAATTTGTTATATTTTTAGGATTTTTTTTTTTTTTTTAGATTCTATATGTAGGTGAAAGCATGCAGCATCTGTCTTTTTCTAACTTATTTCACTGAACATAGTATCTTCAATGTTCATAAGGTTATATTTTAAATGTAGAGGCACCATAATCTCAGAGTGGATGATGGCATGAAAGGAGTCAAGGATGACTCCAATGTACTGGGACTAAGTATTGATATTTGAAGGAATGGAGTTGTTGCCACAGAAATGTGAGACTGCATGAGAAGGATTTAGGGCCCGAGGGCAGATCAGAGTCAGTCTGAACAAGGATGAGTGACAAGTTACACTTGGAAATTCAAACACAGGGAGCAGCAGGCAGTGGTGTACAGGACTGTCGTTCATGGAATCAAATGTTTAAAAGGTGAGGTCTTTTCAGTATCAGGATCTGGGACTGAGAACCATTAAAGCAGACTAAGAAGGCGTATCCTGTGTGGCCAGGAAAAAACAAAACAAAAGTGAAAACAAATGTGCCCTCACATCCAAAACAGGGAGCTGCGTGAAGATGATATTTTAAGAAGGAATTTGTGATCAACCAAATGCTGCTAAAAATCACATATGATGTATATTGAGAATTGACTATTTGATTCACCAAATGGAGATCAACACTGGCTTGAAAATACCAGTTTCAGTAGAAAGAAGATTGCAAAAAACTCACTAATTGATCTCAAGGTAGCATGGTTGAGAGGAAACGAGTGTAACTAACATTTTCAGGATTCTTGTAATGTGCTGTGTGCTTAGTCGCTCAGTAGTGTCCAGCCCATGCAACCCCATAGACTGTAGCCCGCCAGGCTCCTCTGTCCATGGGATTTTCCAGGCAAGAATAGTGGAGCGGGTAGCCTTTCCCTTCTCCAGGAGATCTTCCCAGCCCATGGATCAAACCCAAATCTCCCACATTACAAGCAGATTCTTTACCATCTGAGCCACAAGGGAAGCCCAAGAATACTGGAGTGGGTAGCCTATCCCATCTCCAGTGGATCTTCCCAACCCAAGAATTGAACCTGGGTCTCCTGTGTTGCAGGCAGACTCTTTACTGACTGAGCTACGAGGGAAGCCCTCTTGTGATGGGTAGGCATAAATTTCTCATTTGACTTGAGGTTTAGAGGAATACAGGACTGGGACAATTGATGATATAGAGGAGGAGGGAGAAGTACCAGAGGGATTTCTCTGAATTGCCAGTAGGGAACTAGTGCACAGTTAGAAAGTATTGTCTTTTCTTGAAGCATGATTGCCTCAATGCCTCAACCATAGTAACAGGAGCGTATGTAGAGTATCTAGATACTGGTGTAGACTGGTGTGAAACTGTATTGGTAAAATTTGTGGAACTTACTGTGTCTGCTTGTATTTTCTTAGTGAATAGAAAGCATGGTCATCAGCTCTGAGAGTGGGGAAGTGGCGCTCTGGACGAAGAAAGCAGAGAATGGGGTCAGACTGGACCTGGAAAGTACTGCACATTTGGTGAGCAACCTTAGGAATCCATGTGAGGTTAACAATTAAGTTAAGAGGGACTAAAGGGCAAGGCACATTTTTGAATGCTTACTGTGTGGCCAACACACTGATAAATGCAACGTGCATATGTGTTGTCTCAACACTAAACTTTAGAGCCACCCTACAAGTTTCCTATCATTATCACTGTTTTCTAGATGGCTAATTTGTGTTTATTTACAGATTTAGGAAGTTATTCTGTCATTATTTGAAATTAAGTTTTTTTGCCGGCAAAACTCATGTTTTTGATTTACTTTCTACTTTATGTATGGGACAACTGTTTGGCTATTTTTCAAATCCAAGTTTGTTAATAACTACAGTGTTGCAAAAAGAGTGTCTTTTATTTACATAATATGATTATTGTCATCTTTAAGTTGATATGATGAAATATTTGTTTGTTAAGATTATGATGACTGTGAGACCATGAGATATTTTAATAAAACAATCAAAGACAGAACAGAGATGAACATATTGGAAATTATTCTATATTGACCTTCAGTGCTGTTGTTACCAAGCCCAAGCTCACTCTGCTTACAGCACAGCAGACAAATCTGAGAGATGAGGCACTGAGTCAAGGCACACAACTTTACTTGGAAAGCAGACAGAGCGAGAAGATGGAAGACTGATGTCTCAAAATTGTCTTATCAGGCTCTGGATGCCAGGTTCTTTTATAGAACAGAGATGGGGAAGGGGAGGAAACAATGTAAAAACCTTGCAATATCTTTAATCTTGCAAATATCTCCTAGAATGACTAGCCTTGGAGATGGGATATGTTAATTTCTTCCATCCTGTGGCCATCCACAGGTGGATAAGGTTCTGAAAAAGGCATTTTTGTTTAACATTTAGGCAGAGGGGCTGGGTTTCCTAAGGCAGACCATTTTGTAGAGACAGTATCCTTTTAGTGATCAAAAGCAACAGGAAGCAAAAGTTAAAAAGCAACTCCAACATGGAGTCAATTCTTCCTTTAAAACTATAAATATTTCATATTTTCTTCTGAAGTATATTAGGAGTCAATATTGTTAAAGATATAAAGGAGTAATAAATTGGATTGATTGTTAGGGAAATTAGTAGTCTCGCTTAGGCTTCCGGAGAAGGCAATGACACCCCACTCCAGTATTCTTGCCTGGAAAATCACATGGATGGAGGAGCCTGGTAGGTAGGCTGCAGTCCATGGGGTCGGTAAGAGTCGGACACGACTGAGTGACTTCACTTTCACTTTTCACTTTCAGGCATTGGAGAAGGAAATGGCAACCCACTCCAGTGTTCTTGCCTGGAGAATCCCAGGGACAGGGGAGCCTGTTGGGCTGCCGTCTATGGGGTCGCACAGAGTCAGACACAACTGAAGTGACTTAGCAGCAGCAGCAGCAGCTTAGGCTTCAGAGACAAAGCGGACTGGGCCTCTGACCTTACTTCTAACCTACCTGGACACTGCCCTGACTCTGAGTGACAGTCATTGCTCTGAGTGCAAGGGTTGCAGCATCAAGATAAGATAGGGGGCAGGGGATGAAACTTGAGATTTCTGAGGCCCTGGAGGTGTGCTGGCCACCAAGCCCTGGGCTTAAGTGCGTTCCAAGTTTTACACACTGACATGAAATCAGAGCTGCAACTTGCTCACAGATTGATGATGATATCACTTTGCATCCTGGGATTATAAGCAGGAATCCCAAACTGCAATCTTCAAAGTCTCACCCATGAAGCGAATATACTGACTGGGACCTTTTCCAACCGGGACTCCAGGTGTGCTGGGTCACGGGACTTCTCAGCACTGTTTGAGTCTGAATGTTGGTCAAAATCCAGTTTGGTGATGTATTCTCTTCAGTTTCTCTTTTCTTTTAATGTTAGTATATTGAAAGTAAGCTAGATAATTCACTAATAAATATTTGTAATATTTACTTGTACAGAATGAGTGTCATATTTTGTTAACAAATCCTTTGAACCTGAGGCAAAAGTGAAAACTTTCAGCAAAACATCAACATTTAGTCTTTTTTCCTATTGTATCCTTTTAAAAATATTATTGTGAGATTAAACTATCCAGTTTCTCCAGACCTCATCAAACCGTGAGTGAAAGTAGATTGATAACAAAATTTTCAAAATTCTCTGATTCTTACTCTAACCTATGAGCACAGGACTTGTATCCTCTCCAGTGTATCCCTGAGGTGCATCTGGAGGTCCACAGAGTGGATTTTCACTCTAGTCTAACTCTCAATGGCAACAACATTGTCTGTTTTTTATTTGTCATAAACACCATTGGGCACCCACATCTCCTGGTTATGTTTGTCGTTTGAACACTTCTGAGACCTAAGTACACAAAAATCACTTTGTTCATTGCCCCTGTGTCCAAGGCTCCAGGAATGATGCTGTTTAGCCTCATTGTCTTGCAGATTTTTAATGAAGCAAGAGCTATTTATGCCTATTTTTATTTATAACTCTTGACTCTCTTAAGACACAGAGAGATCATCCTTTTTGGTTACTGTAAGCCAATAAATTATTTATTTTGTAAGTTTGATGTGAAGGACACAGGCATTAAATTTATCTATTCACAGAATTTTTGCTTATTTGCATGTTTATTTACACATAATGCATGTACATTATGTAATTTTAAAATGATAACTTACTTGAATTGAAGGTTAAAATTACTCACTACACAAGAGCAAAATCTATTCCTGTGACATTTCCCTAAGAAGTTTGGTGTGTTACCTTTTTTAGGACCCTCTTTTGACTCATTCTCATTTTATTAGAGGATAAATTCCATATTTATTAATATGATTATAAAAGATGAATTTGAATCATTTGAAAAGACCCTGATGTTGGGAAAGATTGAAAACAGGAGGAAAAGGGGACAACAGCAGATGAGATGGTAGGATGGCATCACCGACTCAATGGACATGAGTTTGGGTAAATCCCGGGAGTTGGTGATGAACAGGGAGGGCTGGTGTGCTGCAGTCCATGGGGTCACAGAGTCAGACACAACTGAGTGACCGAACTGACTGACTGAAAAGATGAATTATTATGTTTTAGAGTTTTCTATGTGATATTTTTTCTTTGAGACATCTTGTGGTGAAAGGCTTGAATAAAGAAAAAACAATACAAAAACACCAATACAGTATACTAATGCATATATATGGAATTTAGAAAGATGGTAACAATAACCCTGTATACAAGACAGCAAAAGACACTGATGTATAGAACAGTCTTTTGGACTCTGTGGGAGAAGGAGAGGGTGGGAAGATTTGGGAGAATGGCATTGAAATATGTATAATATCATATATGAAACAAGTCGCCAGTCCAGGTTCCATGCACGATACTGGATGCTTGGGGCTGGTGCACTGGGACGACCCAGAGGGATGGTATGGGGAGGGAGGAGGGAGGAGGGTTCAGGATGGGGAACACATGTATACCTGTGGCAGATTCATTTTGATATATGGCAAAAACCAATACAATATTGTAAAGTTAAATAAAATAAAATTTAAAAGAAAGAAAGAAAGAAAAAAACAAGACAGATTTGGAAATATCTCTTCCAAGTATTGGTATGACCATATCCATCTCAACAAGAAATGTGAACAGTGACTCTAGAATTTGCTTGGGAGAATTTAGATCTTGGGATTTGGGGATTCAAATGTACACACTTCTATATTTAAAGTAGATAACCAATAAGGATCTACTGTATAGCACAAAGAACTCTGCTCAATATACTCTAATAACCTAAATGGGAAAATTTTTTTTAGAAAATAATAGACACATGCATATGCATAACTGAATTCCTTTGCTGTACACCTGAAACTAATACAATATTGATACTCAGCTATGCTTCATTATAAAATAAAAAAAATAATTTTGATTACCTGTGAGTAGATCTCATGGAAGAATGTTTTGATTATTGGTAAATTGATATCTATTTATGTAAAGTATTAATTAATAAAAGCATGATCCACACTGAATTGCTTGCTGTCAGTTGTTATGAGGAAATAAGCCCCAGCTGTCAAGTGGAAATCTTGAGAGAAATTGAGTTGTCTCAAATATGCATGTTTCTGATTGAAAAATGTGAAGGATGCTGTAGCATAAGAGGGCTAACCATGTTATAAATCTTTTGCTTAGATGATACTTTAATATAACTAAAATTTCTATAACTTTCTTGAAAAGCTATGTCTAAAACTGCAGCTTGGGAGCCCTCAAATTATAGATCAGGAAGGGCATCAATGGTTCACACCTCTCACCACCTCCCTCTCAGGTGATTTTACTGATTTGGCAATTTAGGTTTTGGATTCAGACTGAACTGTTAAAGGAATTTGCAATTGCGTCATTTCTCTTTGCCATGTTTGTGATACCTAATTTTTCTTAAACTGGGTTTTACATGTTATAATTTATTTGATGCATGATAGTGGGCTTTAAAATATCTGAATATCCCATCTTATTGTGAAAAAAAAATCTGCTTATGTTTCATGATCCAACTTTTCTATATTTTAAGGTCCTTTGACAATCCCAAGTTGTTTTCATCCTTCTTTGCCTCACAATAAAAACAAGTAGATGGTTACCACATTGTTTTTCTGTCGGTCAGTCATGTCTGACTCTCTGAGACCCCATGGACTGCAGCACGCCAGGCCTCTCTGCCCATCACCAACTCCCGGAGTTTACTCAAACTCATGTCCATTGAGTCGGTGATGCCATCCACCCATCTCATCCTCTGTCATCCCCTTCTCCTCCTGCCCTCAACCTTTCCAAGCATCAGGGTCTTCTCAATGAGTGGGCTCTTCACATCAGGTGGCCAAAGTAATGGAGCTTCAGCATCAGTCCTTCCAATGAAAATTTAGGGTTGATTTCCTTTAGGATGGACTGGTTGGATCTCCTTGCGGTCCAAGGGACTCTCAAGAGTCTTCTCCAGCATCACAAAATAGTTACCACATTGCGTTAGTTTTATTGATTTTTTTGTGTGTCTCTTTTTCTAGATTACAAACGTTCATGTTAATGATTTGCTTATCTGCATATTTGTTCACCATCAAAAACACTGTGATTAGTACATGAAAATCATTTGGTAATTTTTGGTGATTAAATGAAAGAATGGAATGGGAGCTGATGGGAAACTTCTGTTCTGATTTTTGCTTATTTAAGTTTGATTTTAGTGCCTTCATGTGAAGTATTTATCATCGCCATGCACAGTGTATGATTTTAATAACTTAGAATCTGCTTCCACTAATATGAAATAATCCTTTAATTGAGGAAATATTGGCTGATGAGATCAAGCACTTTTTGATGCATTTCATTCTGAAGTATTAGATACAGTAAATGGGGTTTTACCTCAGTCATACTTATTGCGTTACTTTGAATTATAGGAATAAAAGTCAATGGATTCTGTGGAAAAATTAAATAATCAAGAACTTCCAGATTTTGAATGCTATTCAAGATGTGGCCTTTTATTTTCCATGGGTTTCTGCCACATCACTTACACATATGAAATCACATTCCCTCAATTGCACAGACAAAATTATTAATCTTATTTAAGACAATCATCTTGGGCTTCCTTGGTGGCTCAGATGGTAAAGAATCTGCCTGCAATGTAGGAGACCTGGGTTCGATCCCTGGGTTGGGAAGGTTCCCTGGAGGAGGGCATGGCAACCCATTTCAGTATTCTTGCCCGGAGAATCCCAAGGACATAGGAGCCTGGCAGGCTACAGTCCATGTAGTCACAAAGAGTCAGACACAACCGAGTCACTAGCCACAGCACAGCACAAAACAATCACCTTGGGTATACATTGCTCTAAAATATTGGTACATATGGAAAAATTCTGATGTGTAGTGATGAAAAATACCTGCAAACACAGTTTGCTTCTTGAAATAATTGTATCTATATTTGATCCAGGAAAGCTACTATTACACAATGACTATGTCAAGCAACTTGAAAAGAATGTGAGTGCTAAATTGTATAATCATTAATGGTTTTGTTTTGCTACTAATTTTGCATAAATTAAATTTTGGAGTTGCAATCATGATGGTAAGGAATCTGAAGTGGCATTTCCAGACATCGATATTGTTGACTAAAAACTTATGGAGGTCAAAATGCAAATGCTTTAGTTCTTATATTGTAAGAGTGCTACGTAAAGGACCTCTGAAAGCGTGAACAAGCTTTGCCTTTCGGTGGTGAGAGGATATTAGCTTTGTCAACAGTAAACACAGACTGCTATTCAGTGAAATAGTTGAATATGATTATATAGTTATTTTGAAATATGTTTCTGTCTTTGTGTGTTTTCTTTTGTTTCCATTTCTACAGACTAAATATTGTTTGAATGGCCTTGAAGAAACAGTCCTTTATATCTTGTGGAAACAGGCATTTTGAGAATACAAGTGTATCAAACTGCAATGAAGAAGGAAACAATTTCCTAATCTCATACACAGTTCTATATTTCCAAGGGCAATCAGATAACATTTGTGACCTTCCATTTTTATTTTTTAAAAAATGAACCATGATTGAAACATTTATATATAATACATTCTTTAGAAGAGACCTTGCTGATAACAGGGTTTTAAAAGATTGATGCTCAGAATGAAAAACTATTTTGACCTTCAGTTTTTAACTTCACAATGCCCCTGAAAAGAAACCTTTCAAATTACAATAAAAAACTTAAAAACTATATTTAGTGTATAACATAGGCTGACTGAGTGCATTATTTTATTATAATAACAATCTTGGATAAAATTATGCATGTTCAATGTCTATAGTGACTATTCAGTTCAATAAAATAATGTGCTCACAGACAGGAGAGGCAGAAAGCCAGACTTCTAGGATGCAATAAAGCACAGCTTCAACACTCTGCTGCAGCAGAGTTAGGGCCTGCTGTGAAAAGGCAGAGAGAGAAAAAGGCCCAGCAGATGGGGGCAGCCGTCAGAAAGGGGTGACACTCTTGCAGAATACAGGCTTTGGGCAAATTCCAGACCTACAACAGACAAAGATGAACCAGAAAATAAAGCAAAGAAAATTTATAATGTGTATTTAGAATAGAAACAACAAAAAAAAATGACCTCAGTTTCTTCAATAGAGCCAAGCTTTGAAATAGCCTTGTAAGTGAGAAAGACAGCTATGTTTATATGAAATAATAATCTTCATTACTGAATTTTTTTAGATATGGAATAGTGTAACTTTACAAAATTGCTAATATTTCTCAAGCTTATGTCTCAAGATCAGCTACTAAAGTAGCTACTAAGTAGCTATTACAACTACTTAATAATGCTCCATATCAACTATGACCAACCATCTTTCTTAAAGGCCAAGATAATTATTCAGGATGAAAAATGTTGCAAGTAATACATTTCTAATTTTAGCTGACCAGCAAGGCCAAAGTCAATTTTTTACTGCTTTCTTAACAGTTTACTTTACTACCCTACTTGGAGTATGTGTGTATATATATAAATATACACACACATATATAGGCATGGGCTTCCCCGGTGGCTCAGACAGTAAAGTGTCTGCCTGCAATGCAGAAGACATGGGTTCTATCCCTGGGTCTGGAAGATCCCCTGGAGAAGGAAATGGCAACCTACTCCAGTACTGTTGCTTGGAAATTACCATGGACGGAGGAGCCTGATAGGCTACAGTCAATGGGATTGCAAAGAGTCATACACGACTGAGCAACTTCACATATATATGTGTGTGTGTGTGTGTGTGTGTATATATATATATATATATATATATTTGTCTATTTTCAAATCTAAAACTTTGAAATTCTGAGATTCATATTGAAGTGAAAATAAATAAAACCCTGTGATTTCCTGAATGTGAATCTGTAATACCATCCTATGTGAACTATTGAAATTTAAGGAATTATGTTTTTAATACCTTAAGATTCTTTAATGAACCTGAGAGAAAACAGAGAAATGGTAATGGAATTTGTTTTACTTATTTCATCTAAATAGTTTCCCCATTGTCTTTGACTGCATTCTTATCAGTATTAGTAATACACAACTCAGAATTAGATATGTCACTTGTTTTTTCATGAGAGCAAGATATTACTTTTTACTGAAGGACGATTTAATGGAGCAGAAGAATGTCTTATGTTTCAAAGTTTCTTGTCACGATATTTGGTATTTTTCAGACTGATCTGCTACCTCTGCATATATGAGGTTTCTGCAGTAGCTACCAGGGAAGAAATAGCAGTTAGTGATTTGTAAATCCACCAAAGGAAACAAATCTGATTCTGTTGTATTCTATTATAAAAATTCCACCAGTGTTATATAAAATGCAAATCTGACCTAATTCAGATCAAGAAATCCATTTATTTAAAATAATTTCTGTTTCCTCAAGGGAAATACATACATAGGATGAAGGAAAAAACAAAAAAATAAAGAATAAGAAAACAGGAGAGCAAAGCAGTAGAACAGCAAGCAAATAGTAATAAAGAAAATCTCATTCACACTCTCTCATGACTAATTTGTGACTATCATTATGTATTTGGATCATTTTGAATTTGGAGTGATGCTTAAATGAGGGTCTCCAGGAGAGAGGTCTGACCGGCCTTCAGGAAGTCTCCAACGCGGGCCTCACACTGCTGAAATAACTTCCGGTTCTGAGCCCGTCTTTATGATGCACTGCCGTCTATGGGGTTGCACAGAGTCGGACACAGCTGAAGCGACCCAGCAGCAACAGCAACATTGCTGAGGCAGAAAGTGAAGAGGAACTGAAAAACCTCTTGATGAAAGTGAAAGAAGAAAGTGAAAAAGTTGGCTTAAAGCTCAACATTCAGAAAATGAAGATCATGGCATCTGGTCCCATCACTTCATGGGAAATAGATGGGGAACAGTGGAAACAGTGTCAGACTTTATTTTTTGGGGCTCCAAAATCACTGCAGATGGTGACTGCAGCCATGAGATTAAAAGACGCTTACTCCTTGGAAGGAAAGTTATGACCAACCTAGATAGCATATTCAAAAGCAGAGACATTGCCAACAAAGGTCCTTCTAGTCAAAACTTTGGTTTTTCCATTGGTCATGTATGGATGTGAGAGTTGGACTGTGAAGAAAGCTGAGCACTGAAGAATTGATGCTTTTGGACTGTGGTGTTGGAGACAATTCCTGAGAGTCCCTTGGACTGCAAGGAGATCCAACCAGTCCATTCTGAAGGAGATCAGCCCTGGGATTTATTTGGAAGGAATGATGCTAAAGCTGAAACTCCAGTACTTTGGCCACCTCATGTGAAGAGTTGACTCATTGGAAAAGACTCTGATGCTGGGAGGGATTGGGGGCAGGAGGAGAAGGGGACGACAGAGGATGAGATGGCTGGATGGCATCACTGACTCGATGGACGTGAGTCTCAGTGAATTCCAGGAGTTGGTGATGGACAGGGAGGCCTTGTGTGCTGCGATCCATGGGGTCGCAAAGAGTCGGACATGACTGAGCGACTGAACTGAACTAACTGAACATTGCTCATCAACAGAATGAGAGCAGAGACTTGTGGTAAAGATGAGATCATACTAATTTAGAATCCCAGAAACTAACACAGAAAATACATGGTGAAGTCTATTAATTTTATAATAAATGTAATAAATGCATTTACATATATAATATGACAGTATAATTTCCTATAATGATGACAAAATGAGAGTAGAATAAATGTTTAGATTGCTTTATATTTATTTGTATTGCAGTCTTGAGATATTAATAAATAAAAGTTGCTTAAATGTTTGATATATTAGAGATTGATTTGTGTCCAACTAAAATGTATGGAATCCGCATTCCATATAGTCTCAGAAATATATTCTTAGAGTTCTATTTGATTTTTTTATTGCAAGAAATTCACATACTACCTAATTTCGGAGATGGTGGACTTTATTAATCACTGTTTACAATAAGACTCCAAAATAAAGCTGCATGCTCACAAAATAGATTTGAGCTGTTTCCCCTTTGATTTACTAACTACTGAGATGCAAAGTTAATATTCTTACATCTGGGAAGACTCAAAACTTCTCCTTTTTCTACCTACTGGATAATTAGCTAACTGATAACTATCTTTCTCTTAATTTGTTAGGTAATTAAAGTTTTCTATAAGAAACATATATTAGGTAATGAAAGAATCCTGCCTAGCAACTAGGACAGTGAGCAAAGCTAAGACCACCACCTTTGCAGAGGTTTCAGAAGCAGACAGTACTTACTGTTACCAACAATTATTTTCCCCCACTGGAAATGCACTGAAAATAACATTCTTAACATTAGGATATGTGTGTGTATATATATATATATATATACACACACACATACATATACATAATACACATAATATTGCATATTTAATATTATTTTATATATATATATATATAAATTACAGATGAAACAGAGCCAGATTTTCCTAAACTGATTAAATATAACCTTAATTTCTATATGTTATGGATATATGGTACATATTTATGATTGACGATCTCTGATTCTATCTCTGTATGGTACTGATCTTTCATTTCAGAGAAAGGAATGCCTCTCTTCCATCTATCTAATTTTCTGTCTTGTTTTTGGTTTAAGTGTAAGACTATTCTTATTTATCCCATGTTTGGAGATTATCCAAGTATTGTCTAGGCATCATGTATTTTGGAGGATATTCACAAGTTCTATCTGAAGAAAGTCCTTTTTCATTTTAGCCTTTTCACTGTAGGGTTTATTGACCTTGATTTAAGGTTTTCATTGCATTTACCCACTTCTTTCTTTCTACAGTCTATGATTTTAGCTTTGCTAAATTTTATGTCGTTTTTTTGCCTCTATTAACCTCAATTTCCTAAACTTCTGGCAATCAGTTTCCCTCTAGATCATTTATTTTTGTTTTTGTCACTGTATTGAAAGTGAAAAGGAGAGTCACTCAGTTGTGTCTGACTCTCTGTGATAGTCCATGGATTTCTCCAGGTCAGATTACTGGAGTGGGTAGGCTTTCCTATTCTCCAAGGTGATCTTCCCGACTCAGGGATCCAACCCGGATCTCCTTCCCTCATCGCAGGTGGACTCTTTACCAGCTGAGCCACAGTGGAAACTCAAGAATACTGGAGTGGGTAGCCCATCCCTTCTCCAGCAGATGTTCCCAACCCAGGAATCAAACCGGGGTCTCCTGCATGCAGGCAGATTCTTTACCAACTGATCTATCAGGGAAGCCTGTATCGGGGAAGATTCGTTGTATTGAGTACATATTTTTCTATTTAACTGCTATTGTTGAGGGATAAGAATGACCGAATTTCTTAGCAGCATCATTAGGAATGCAGTGTTCCATCCTTATGTCAAGATAAACATACAGAGCCTTTATTTTATACTTACTACTATTACTTTATGGTAATACTTCTAGACTTACCAACCTAAGAATAAAAAAACTAAGCATCTGAGTTAGAACTAACCATAAGTTGCATGTGACTTTTCTGCTTAGAGTTGGAAGAAATATTATCACCAAACTTTTGCTTCAAATTTTTTTTTTTTCATAAAATGCATCAAGTTTAAAAGTTGTGAACTGGAAATGAAGACTGTGAACATGGAATAGCCTTATTTAGCTTTGGTTTCCCTCTCAACCTAACAAGGCTTTCTAGAATCCAATAAAATATATTCTCCCTATGCTTCATTATTTTTGATATAATGTAAGTAGACAACAAAACATTTGTCATCTCAAATCCTTTTTTTAGTAAGGAAAATGATAAAGTGTCAAGAAAATTATCTAAATTATTATCTCATTGATAATGCTATTTAAAGCATATACATCACAGGAATAAAAATGTCAATATAGAATGAATCAATTGACTGTGTATCCTTGTTTTATTGTGTTAATTTGTTTTATGTTGTCATTCACAAAAATATTCTAATTATTTATGAGTACCCCACTCCAGTACTCTTGCCTGAAAAATTCCATGGGCAGAGGAGCCTGGTAGGCTACAGTCCATGGGGTCGCTAAGAGTTGGACACGACTGAGCGACTTCACTTTGACTTTTCACTTTCATGCATTGGAGAAGAAATGGCAACCCACTCCAGTGTTCTTGCCTGGAGAATCCCAGGGACGGGGGAGCCTGGTGGGCTGCCATCTATGGGGTCGCACAGAGTCGGACACAACTGAAGTGACTTAGCAGCAGCAGTGGCATACATCCAAATTTCAATTTTAAAATTCTTTGATTAAAGCTCTCTTGTTTAAATGTAACATATGGCATTAAAATTATTTCCAAAGTCAATGATTCCACATCAGTTTTAATTAGTATAATATTCTTTTTCATGGTTTGCTGAAATTTTTCTTAAAATACTTTCTACTCTTTGCTCCTCTGTAGCTTCAGTGAATCATTTTGTCTTCCACTTGGGCAAAATGTGTATGAAAGTATTTACTCCAGGTGAATCAAATATTTAATGATTTAAGGTATTTTTGAATGAAAATAAAGTTTGCAGACATAAATGTTTCCTGAATTTCCCATCCTCAGCTGCATTCATCTAGGCCCTTTTCCTCCTCTGCTGGACTATAAACCTCCCATGCACCGTCATAAGTCAATGCTTACATTTATAACCTCAGGCTACACTAAGAATAGCTCTAATACTCTTTTTTTCTTATGACTCATCATTAAACTATAGGTCCACAGTACTGTCTTCTATTTCTCTTTTTCTCATTGTTTTTTCCTCCTTCCATATTGACTGCCCCGTCTCAGTTTTTTCTTTCTTTTTTTTACTAATTTTTCTTCATAGTTTAACCTCTACATTTTTGAAAGTTCTAGGCTGAAAATCCTGAAAGCTATTTATTTGGATTTTTTAAAAATTTGTTTCTTTTTATTGAAGGATAACTGCTTTACAGAATTTTGTTTTTTCTGTCAAACCTCAACATGAATCAGCCGTAGGTATACATATGTTTGCAGCTATAGATTCAGCTATAATCACATTTATAAACATGGATTAGTTCAGGGAAAATAAATATTTGAAACTCTTCGTATGCCATTTGTACATATTATATGTCATGGAAAATGAATAATGGGCAAAATATCACTCTTTGTCAAACCAACCGTCAATTTTCATGTCCTGTCAGAAAAATATGACAATCCTTAATTCAAATTAATGTTTTGTAAATACTTAACAGAATCTTATAGAAAAAATTAACAATTTATAGAACAGAATTTTATGAGTATTAAAATCAGTGAAGACATATACTGTAGCTCAAGTACATTGGTTCAATCTCTTTAAATATTTTATTAAGAACAAAAATGCAATAGATTTTCATTATATATTAGTACTGTGTGATGTTTAAGTCAAGTTACTTATTTATGAAGTGAGACCTATGATCTAAGACCCAAGGTTCTGTCTAAAAATATGCACATTTGTATATTGCCCACATATATTTAGCTTTGGGCTAACATGGCACAAAAAGACAGAAAATCTATTATTTCCTCTCACAACCCAAAAAAACTCTTCTGTCCTGGGACTGCTCATATGTAAGTATTTCAGTGATTACAATGAAATAAAGCCAGAATATGAAAATTAGCTTAATACTTAAACTGTTTAATATGCAGTGAAAAAAATTAAAAAATGGAGGGTGGTTTCATTTTAAGGGTTTTAAAAACAGAATTAATTAAAAGCTCATTACCAGGAATATGATTATGAGTTGTTATCTTATGAATAGAAGGATCTTTATATTTCTGAATTGTCAAAAAAGTTGACATTTTTTATAATATTATAAAGCTCATTTTCTAATTGGCCTGCTCTGTAAAATTGCAGACAAAGTGAATTCTACAGACGGTCATATATTTGTAGCAATTAAGGAGCTGCGATGACAGGTCGCCTATTATAGGGTTACTACACTAACTTTGTGGTTAAATCTCTAAAGAACTGAAATTCGGTTAAGCTTTTGTTGTCACAAAGCAAATGCACTTACGAGATGCGTTTGTTGCCTTTTTCCTTAGCTACCTGCCTTCTATATTTTAAAATAGTCATTTCTAGCAATTGTAATTTGGAACTGGCTGGCTTCCAATGATTCGTATGCTGTAATAAATAAAAGATTCACACTATTTTAAAATGTGATTATTAAAAAATAGCTCTGATAAATATTATAGGACTAAAAATAAAGTGTAAATATCTTTTTATTCTGTTCCTCCAATCTACTACATCATAAATTGCATGCAATTTCTCAAACAAATTCGTGTCTATTTTTATTCTTGACATAGAATTAAACGTCCATAAGTATAGAGGCTGCTGTAATAGGTATTTTATTGTTAAATATCACTAAGTCCCAAGATTCTATTAGCAGGAATAATAGCATTAATTTCATATTTAACTGATATTCATCTTATTGAGGAAAATGTGCTCATTATTTTATTTGCTTATGGCACTAATAATTTTTTTCTAAATGTGTAATTTAACAAAATTGAAAGGACATATTCAAGCAGATCTTCTTTAGATGATGATTTTTAATTTAAGAAAATCTAGATGATTTTATCTTTACTCATTTGAAATATTAAGATACATTTTTTCACATTACCAAAACAGTATCTTAAAATTGGAATGCTATATTAATACTAATCATTAATATAGCCTATTTTACCCTTCTTAAATATTGAAAAATTAAAAAAATTATGGAGAGACAAAGAGGGAAATACTACCTCATGTACCAAACATCAACCAAAAATCTAATACCCACAATGAATCCTCTGAGCACTAAGGTGATTTAAAAGAATAGGTCAATGATATTAATATATTTACTGTTTGAAAATAAGGTATTTCTCATGTATAGTATTGATTTCACCTGGAAAAACAAATTTCTGAAATAGAACTTTCCTTTTAGTATTCATTATGTTCTCATTTGAGAGATCAGAACCAACAGCATGGATGAGGTAAAAGAATTGCTTTATCCTGAAATCCGGATACGATCTGAGGTATTAATTGTAGAATTAGGAAGGTTTGGTCTGGAAGACCTTTGACAATACCATGGAGAATCCATTGAGAGCAACAGAAAATTCTGAGCTGGAAACTGCTTTGAAATATCTGGAAACAGGGCAGCTTGGCAAGACCACTTCATGTGGAGCAGAGTCAAATACGGTTTAAAGGAAAGGACAAAGCAGTCGTGTTTAGGCTGCTGCTGCTAAGTCGCTTCAGTCGTGTCCGACTGTGCGACCCCATAGACGGCAGCCCACCAGGCTTCCCCGTCCCTGGGATTCTCCAGGCAAGAACACTGGAGTGGGTTGCCATTTCCTTCTCCAATGCATGAAAGTGAAAGGTGAAAATGAAGTCGCTCAGTCATGTCTGATTCTTTGAGACCCCCTGGACTGCAGCCCACCAGGCTCCTCCATCCATGGGATTTTCCAGGCAAGAGCACTGGAGTGGGGTGCCATTGCCTTCTCTGGTTTAGGCAGCAGTATCATGGAATTTTTATCTACCTATCCCCATACTTATGTATTATCTATCATCTATCTATCATCTATCTATTATCTATCATCTATCCATCTATCTGCCTGCCTGAATTAAGCATTCAAATAACAGAATGTGGTCAAAGAAAAATGAAATCATGTTAATTTGTCTTACCTTAAATTCATTCCCATAAACCTCAGCTCTGACTGAGCCAATGTTTTCTTTAGTCAACCAACTTTCCTACATTTAGAGTGGAAACTTTTCTCCCACAGTTTCCCATCCCCTGCTTTGCCTCAGCTTAGCTGGTGGATTTGTTTTGAGGTATGTGGAGAATACAGAGGGTTACACTATATCTGACCCATTTTTTCCCCTAGCCATTCACTTTTTAAAATTGAGATATAATTGATAAATAACATTTTGTAAGTTTACAAAACTCGATGTCACCCGGCTTAAAAGGAGACAAAGCAAAACCTAAGTCTTGTGTGATCCCCCTTCTATTCCTGGTAGAACATGGTTTTATATTATATTTCAATGTGATTACCTTGTACGTGGGTACTCAGTCATGTCTGACTCTTTGTGACCCCATGGACTGTAGCCTGCCAGGTTCCTCTGTCCATGGGATTCTCCAGGCAAGAATCTGGTTGACATTTTTTCCCTCCAGGGGATCTTCCCAACCCAGAGATTAAACCCACATCTCTTGCGTCTCCTGCATTGCAGGCGGATTCTTTACCGCTGAGCCATCACCACCTTAATGTTATTCTACACTTCTAAGTCACATAAATTATCATTTCTTTTTTTGTGGTGAAAACATTTCAGATCTCATCTTCTAGCAACTTTGAAGTATTGTTGATTATGATCACTACACTCTGCATTAGATATCCAGTGTTGCTGAGGGCGTGGAGAAAAAAGAGCCCTGTGCACCGTGGGTGGGAATGTAAATTGGTTCTGCCACTCTGCAGAACAATCTTGAGGTTTCTAGAAAAAACTAAAAATAGAACTACTAGATGATCCAGAAATCACACATCTGGGTATATATCTCATTCTCATGTTCATTGCAGATTATTCACAATAGCCAAAATATTAACTGACTTTGTGATTGCTCAGTGCTTTCTGTATCATAACTTGCTTTTCTCTTTCATTACTGAATCATCCTCATCAGGATATGAACAGGGCTCGATGTCACTCAGTTTAAAAGGAGACAAAACAAAACCTAAGTCTTGTGTGATCCCTCTTCTATTCCTGGTACTCTCACACTTCCACGCTCCCTTTTCAGTAAGACTGTACCCAGGCTTGTGTACACAATCTGTATACACTCATTCTACTCTATCTTTCCGTTGCCTTATGAACAAACTTTACTTTGAAGACAGCATTCTTTCTTGTTTAACCTTCTACTCCACTGGACTTTGATACCCTTTTTGGGAATTAGACTAAAAAATCATCATTTTTAAACTAAATTTTGGCACACTCTAGAACCCCAGGGACAGGGGAGCCTGGTGGGCTGCCGTCTCTGGGGTCGCACAGAGTCGGACATGACTGAAGCGACTTAGCAGCAGCAGCAGAACCTACTATGCACCTCCTATTTTCTCTATATACATATACTTGCATAGGCAATTTGTTTCATGACTATGGATATCATACACATGACTCATAAATACAAATGTATTTATCTCAGACCTTTTCCTAAATTGCCAACTTGTACGCTTTTATTCCACATGACCATTTGGTTCACACTCTTAAAATGTACTCCAACCTCAGGCATTCGTTAACGCCTCATTCTTTAATGGCAATCTACTATTTTAGCTGTTTAGTTTAAACAGTATCTAGTCAATTTTGAGTACTATTTTTCTTCCATAAAGCATCCATCAACGAATCCTGATGTTTCTGCTTTGAAATATGTTTAGAATCTGATCTTATCACCATCATGTGTACAGGACAGTCACTGTATTTCCTTTCCTGAGCTATTATAATAAAAGCATTAGAATAACCCACACACCTGCGGACAAAGACACACAAACACCACAGACACGCACAAACACACTGTATTTTCCGCACTTCACTCACGTAGTTTTTCTTCACATGATAATGGAAATGAATACTTGAAAGCATTTAACATCTCTGCTAAAATCCCTAGCGCTTTGCCACGCCTCTCTAATTAAAACATGAAGTTTTTGCTTTGCTAAGGCTCCACCAAACGGCTGTCCTTGCCCCTGCTCAGCAGCTCAGTCACGTCCAACTCTTGCGATCCCATGGACTGTAGCCTGCCTGACTCCTCTGTCCGTGGGATTCTCCAGGCCAGGATACGGGAGTGGGTAGCCATTCCTTTCTCCAGGAGATCTTCTCACCCCAGGGATAGCACCCGGGTCTTCTGCATTGCAGACAGATTCTTTACCATCTAAAATGCCCTTGCAAGCAGAAATTCTTGTAATTTCATGGCCACAGTCACCGTCCCAGTCATTTCAGAGAAGAAAATAACATCTGTCACTGTTTCCACTTTTTCCTTTCAATGCTGTGAATTGATGGGACCCAATGCCATCATCTTCAATTTTTTTTTTTAATTGCTGAGTTTCAAGCCAGCATTCTCAGTCTCCTCTTTCACCCTCATCAAGAGACTCCTCAGTTCCTCTTCATTTCCTGCCAGTAGAGTGGTATCAGCATTCTTTGTGATCCAACTCTCACATCTGTACAGGACTGCTAGAAAAATCACAGCTTTGACTATATGGACCTTTGTTGGCAAAGTGATGTCTCTGTTTTTTTAATATGCTGTCTCGGTTTGTCATAGCTTTCCTTCCAAGGGGCAAGTGCATTTTAATTTCACAGATGCAATCACCATCTAGTGATTTTGGAGCCCAAGAAGATAAAATCTGTCACTGCTTCCACTTTCTCCACATCTATTTGCAATGAAATGTTGGGCTTCGATGCCATGATCTTCTTTTTTTTTTTTTAATGTTGACTTTCAAGCCAGCTATTTCACTCTCCTCTTTCACCCTCATCAAGAGGCTTCTCAGCTCCTCTTCACTTTCTGCCATTACAGTGATATCATCTGTGTATCTGAGTTTGTTGGTATTTCTCCCAGAAATCTTGCTTCCAGCTTGTGATTCATCCAGTCTGGTATTTTGCATGATGTACTCTGCATATAAGTTAAATAAGCAGGTAACCATATGCAACCTTGATGTACTCCTTTCCCAGGGCAGCATGGTGGACTGCAGCTCATTTCGTCACAAAGAGTTGGAGGCAACTGAGCACAAAATCACTGCCGATGGTGATGCAGCCACGAGATTAAAAGATGCCTACACCTTGGAAGGAAAGTTGTGACCAACCTAGACAGCATATTGAAAAGCAGAGACATTACTTTGCCAACAAAGGTCCATCTAGTCAAGGCTATGGTTTTTCCTGTGGTCATGTATGGATGTGAGAGTTGGACTATGAAGAAAGCTGAGCGCTGAAGAATTAATGCTTTTGAACTGTGGTGTTGGAGAAGACTCTTGAGAGTCCCTTGGACTGCAAGGAGATCCAACCAGTCCATTCTGAAGGAGATCAGCCCTGGGATTTCTTTGGAAGGAATGATGCTAAAGCTCAAACTCCAGTACTTTGGCCACCTCCTCTGAAGAGTTGACTCATTGGAAAAGACTCTGATGCTGGGAGGGATTGGGGGCAGGAGGAGAAGGGGACGACAGAGGATGAGATGGCTGGATGGCATCACTGACTCTATGGACATGAGTCTGAGTGAACTCCGGGAGTTGGTGATGGATAGGGAGGCCTGGTGTGCTGCAAGTCATGGGGTTGCAAAGAGTCTGACATGACTGAGTAACTGAACTTAACTGAACAGAACTGAGCGCTCATGGCCAAACACTTACAAGGCTCCTGAAATTGGAGAGAATGTTTATGAACAGGTTTCTTAAAATTTTTCTACCAGTAAGCTCCTGGCTCCCAGCTCCTGAATGTTCACACACCACACCATGAACTTTCTCAAAATGACTGCCAACTTCTACAACCCGATGGCTTTTCAGCCCCCCTGATTGCATGCTGTGAGCACAGGTACAGAGGGGAAGACCCAAGCAAGCAGGGAAGTGGCGGTGTGATCCCTGAGGAGAGAGCTTGGCAGCTGAAAAATCTGGATTTGTCTGAAAACATCAGCACAATAAATGACATACAGACTTGAATTTTCTCTGTGGTGTTTAACTTTGCTATTAAAGTGATTAATCTTTGTGTGTGTGTGTGTGTGGTCGATTTAAGTTAAGAAGAAAGAACAAAAATCCCACAGCCCCCTGCCAAGAACCTATTAGCCAAAACCTAAAGTAGCTTTGATACTCTTCAGGAAAACCTTTGGGCCTAGGAGATAAATAATAGCAAAATCAACCTGGATAAGGCTAAATAAGCATGTAAAAGTCAAAATAAAGGAAAACACACAGTCAATGGCTTGATGTTATGTATGGTTGTAATGTAGAAATACTGTGAACTGCAATTGAGTATTAATGCTGTCAACTAATTGGAAACTTTAAACTATCAAGGCCTAAACCACAAGGATAAATATGCTCTATGTGCTAAGTCTATCAGCTTGGGATTTTAACTATCCCATGTCTGGTAGAGTACACCAAGGGGTGGGGAGGAATACTCAGCTAGAGCAGATGAGCTAGAAAGTACCCAAAACTTAAAAGGCAAGAGCATATGTGAATAAACATTCTTAATAGAACCACAGAACTTATTGAATGAGAGCTGTCTTAAGTTCTCTTTGCATCTTAAAACCCTATTTTCTAGCAATAAATTAAACTGAAGTAGCTCCCCTTGCATTAATCTGCAAAACAGTCTGTCTTCTAGGGTGAGGATGCTATTCCAGTACCAGCATAGTTAGTCTGACTTTCCATTTGCGGTATTTTGGCAAAAATGCCAAAGAGATGATCAAAGACAGGAGAGGTGATGGGTTTCTCCCTAGGAAGGTCACCCCTCCTTTTCCCTATCTTGCCTGACCCCCAACTCCTGGGGAAAAAAAAATACTGTTCTAATAGCATCAGCTTGTGCTGCCAGTCCACCTGGGGGCCTAAATGTTTCCCTTCTCCCTGGTCGTCTTGCTGATCACTTGTCCAGAGCAGGAGGTTGTCACCTAGGAACTGCATGATCCTCGAGTCCTCATGAGCCTGGAGTCCTTGTAGGAGTCTTGTTGAGAATGTTGCGAGCTTGGTGATGATTGAAAGCGATCATGGTCAAGTGGCAGGCTTGCTACAAGGCCTTGTGGACCTTGGAGTAGAGGACAGAGTAGCTGGGGGCCAGTCCTAGCTCACTGGAGTGACTGGACTGTGTGTGCTCCTCACTGACCTCATGGGCTTTGCTGTGGGCCTTCTCAGGTGACTCCATGAGGGTCACCTTCTTCTAGCCAGTGGGCAGCTTTGGCCAGGTAGCGGTAGTCATCCCCTGTCATCTGCAGGAAAAAACACTTTGCTCTCATACTGAGTCTCACTGTCATTTTTGATCGGATATTGCTAGGTATCCAGCAGGCTTGGCACATCCTGACACAGTGGCTCCAACTCCTCTGTCCTTTCCACCGTAAGCACAGACCCTCTTTGTCATCTTATTGTATTACTATCTGCAGATGTCTTCTGCTCAATGCTACTAATGACCCTCCAGGAAGAATGGCGTGCCCTGGTCACGTTCTTGTAGGCCACAGAGAGGTTTGCTCACTCACTGGACTGTGGCCGATTCTGCTCTGTTGCACTCTTTATGGCCATGGCCCTGAGGTCTTAGTGTTCCACCTGTTCTGCCAAGGGGCTGTCTGTACTGGCGGCTCCTTGCACCATCTTTAGGGGCTTGGGTCACCCAGGCAGGGAGACCAAGTCAACCTGAAGACCTCAGAGTGTGACTGCAGCGGGGCAGCAGCCCATGTGCCTGAGAGACCAGTTTGCAAATGGACTGGCTGAGGCCATGGCATAAAGCTGCAGCTCGAGTGTGACCTCAGGCCCCAGACCACAGTGGCTCCTTTCTGTCTGGTGTGTGCAGATATATCATTGTGATTTTGATTTGCATTTCTCTGATGATGAGCAATGTTGAACATCTTTACATATGTTTGCCATATGTTCTGAAAAATGTCTATCCAGGTTTTCTGTCCAGTTTTAATTGGGTTGGTTACTTGATATTGAGTTGTAAGAGCTACTTATATATTTTATAAAATGTATATCATATATGAAATGAATTGCCAGTCCAGGTTTGATGCATGATACAGGATGCTCAGGGCTGGCGCACTGGGATGACCCAGAGGGATGGTATGGGGAGGGAGGTGGTAGGGGGGTTCAGGATGGGGAACATGTGTACACCCGTGGTGGATTCATGTTGATGTATGGCAAAACCAATACAATATTGTAAAGTAATTAGCCTCCAATTAAAATAAATAAATTTATATTTAAAAATAAGTAAATAAATGAAATAACTCATTATCAGTTATAGCATTTGTAAATGTTTTCCCCCATTCAGTAAGTTGTTTGCATTTTTTCAGTTTTCCTTGTTGACCAAAAGCATTGAAGTTTAATTAGGTACCATTTCTTTGCTTTTATTTCTTTTCCCTTAGGAGACAAATTCAAGAAAAATATTTACTGTGATTTATGTCAGAGTGTTCTGCCTGTGTCTTCTTCTAAGAGATTTATGGTTTTGATTTTACATTTAGATATTTAATCCATTTCCATGTTTTTATATGTTGGGAGAAGATGTCCTAATTTCATTCTTTAAAACGTAGCTGTTCAGTTTACCACTTACTGAAGAGATTTTCTCTCCCCCATCGTATGAATATGTGGATTTATTTCTGGGCTTCTGTTCTGTTCTGTTGATTGATGTGTCTGTTTCTGTGCCCGTGCCGTGCTGTTGTGACTACCCTGGGTCTGTAGTACCATCTAAAATCAGGGAGCACAATACCTCCAGCTTTGTTATTTTTTCTGAAGATCGCTTTGCTAATTTGGAATCTTTCATGGTTTCAAATAAATTTTAGAATTATTTATTTGAGGTCTGTGAAGAATATGGTTGGTATTTTGATAGAGATTTCATTGAATCTGTAGATTGATTTGGCTGGTATGGATATTTCAACAATATTATTAATACTTCCAATTCAAGAACTTGAGATATTTTTCTATTTCTTTGTATTACGTTGTTTCCTTATAGACTTCAGAGTACAGGTCTTTTATCTTCCTTTGTTAAGTGTATTAACATGCATTTTATTATTTTCGATGACATTTAAAATGATGTGGTTTTCCTGTTTTCTTTCTCCATGTGCTCTGTTGCTCAGTTTTGTCTGCTTCTTTGCAACCCCACTGACCCCCAAGCTCCTCTGTCCTTTGGATTTTACAGGAAAAAATATTGGAGTGCATTGCCATTCCTTCTCCAGGGGATCTTTCCAATTCAGGGATCAAATCCTTGCCTCTTACATCTCCTGTATTTGTGGATAGATTCTTTACCACTCATGTCACCTGAGAATCCAGTTTATTACTAATGTATAGAAAAGAATAGATTTCTGTATATTGGTCTTGTATTCTGCATTTTTACTGAGTTCATGTGTTAGTTATTTTTGTGGAGACTTGAAGCAACAGTTAGAACTGGACATGGAACAGCAGACTGGGTCCAAATAGGAGAAGGAGTACATGAAGGCTGTATATTTTCACCCTGCTTATTTAACTTATATGCAGAGTACATCATGAGAAATGCTGGGCTGGAAGAAGCACAAGCTGGAATCAAGATTGCTGGGAGAAATATCAATAACTCAGATATGCAGCTGACACCACCCTTATGGCAGAAAGTGAAGAGGAACTAATCACCTTATGGTGATTACAGCCATGAAATTAAAAGACGCTTACTCCTTGGAAGGAAAGTTATGACCAACCTAGGTAGCATATTCAAAAGCAGAGACATTACTTTGCCAACAAAGGTCCGTCTAGTCAAGGCTATGGTTTTTCCTGTGGTCATGTATGGATGTGAGAGTTGGACTGTGAAGAAGGCTGAGCACTGAAGAATTGATGTTGAACTGTGGTGTTGGAGAAGACTCTTGAGAGTCCCTTGGACGGCAAGGAGATCGGTCCCAGGTGTTCACTGGAGGGACTGATGCTAAAGCTGAAACTCCAATACTTTGGCCGCCTCATGCAAAGAGTTGACTCATTGGAAAAGACCCTGATGCTGGGAGGGATTGGGGGCAGGAGGAGAAGGGGACGACAGAGGATGAGATGGCTGGATGGCATCACCGACTCAATGGGCATGAGTTTGAGTAAGCTCCGGGAGTTGGTGATGGACAGGGAGGCCTGGCGTGCTGTGATTCATGGGGTCGCAAAGAGTCAGACACGACTGAGTGACTGAACTGAACTGAACTGGGACTTTTTACATGTAATACTATTTCATCTGCAAATAGTGACATCTTTATTTCTTTCCTTCCAATTTGAATGATTCTTGTTTTTCTTTTCTGATTACTGTACCTAGGACTTTTAATACTGTGCTAAGTAGAAGTTGTGAGAGTGAGTATTTTTCTCTTTTTCCTAATTTTAGAGATCAAGTTCCAACTTTCCACTGCAAAGTATGTATTAGTTGTGGTTTTGCGATAAATAGTCTTTATTATGTTGATATATTTTCCATTTATACAAGCTTTGATGAGTTTTTATCATGAATGGATGTTAAGTTTTGTCACATACTTTTTCAGCATCTATTGTGAGGATACGATTTTTATCTTTCCTTTTGTTAATATGGTGTATCATATTGTTTGATTTGCAAATATTGAAACACCCTTGCATTCTTGAAAAAATTTTCAGTTAATCATGGTATACAATCCTTTTGACACATTCTTGAATTCTGTTTGCTAATATTTTGTTGAGGATCTTTGCATGTATACTCATCAGAGATATTGGCATACAGTTTTCTTCTTTTGAAGTCTTTGTCTGGTTTTGATATTAGGCTGATGGAGGCCTCATAGCATTTTTTTAAATTTGTCTATTGAAGTTCTATTTTACCTTGTTACGATAGATTGAGAGCGATTCCTCTAAACAACAAGGTATTATTTCTTAACCTTTCAGCGAATGCTCAAAATTAATATTAAACCACATTTACACAAAGTAGAAGGATGTTGGTCAAAGGGTAGAAACTTTCATTTATAAAAGTTTTTGGAATCTATTGAATAGCATAATGTCTGCAATTAAAACTGCTCTGTCATGTACTTGAAAATTACTGATAGATTGTAGATATCCTCACCACATGTGCACACACACACATACACAGAAGGAATTACCTAAGGTGATGGAGATGTTAACTAACCTTACTGTGGTGATCACTTCGCAATATATATCACATCATCACACTGCACACTTTAAACTTAAACAATATTATATGCTAATTATATAAACCAAAACCTTAATTAAGTAAATGTTGGAGACCAGATAGGGAGCTCTCACGCTCTGTTATGATGTAAGAGACCAACAAGAAGAAGAACTTACCTCTCACTCCTGGTAAGGACTTACCTAACTTACCTTTCACTCCTGGTAAGGACTTACCTAACTTACCTTTCACTCCTGGTAAGGACTTACCTAACTTACCTCTCACTCGGTGGTAAGGACTTATCTAACTTACCTCTCACTCCTGGTAAGGACTTATCTAACTTACCTCTCACTCCTGGTAAGGACTTATCTAACTTACCTCTCACTCCTGGTAAGGACTTATCTAACTTACCTCTCACTCCTGGTAAGGACTTATCTAACTTACCTCTCACTCCTGGTAAGGACTTATCTAACTTACCTCTCACTCCTGGTAAGGACTTATCTAACTTACCTCTCACTCCTGGTAAGGACTTACCTAACTTACCTCTCACTCCTGGTAAGGACTTATCTAACTTACCTCTCTCTCCTGTTAAGGACTTATCTAACTTACCTCTCACTCCTGGTAAGGACTTATCTAACTTACCTCTCACTCCTGGTAAGGACTTATCTAACTTACCTCTCACTCCTGGTAAGGACTTATCTAACTTACCTCTCACTCCTGGTAAGGACTTATCTAACTTACCTCTCACTCCTGGTAAGGACTTATCTAACTTACCTCTCACTCCTGGTAAGGACTTACCTAACTTACCTCTCACTCCTGGTAAGAACTTACCTAACTTACCTCTCTCTCCTGGTAAGGACTTACCTAGTGAAAAGCTTATCTAACTTACCTCTCACTCCTGGTAAGGACTTACCTAACTTACCTCTCACTCCTGGTAAGGACTTATCTAACTTACCTCTCACTCCTGGTAAGGACTTATCTAACTTACCTCTCACTCCTGGTAAGGACTTACCTAACTTACCTCTCGCTCCTGGTAAGGACTTACCTAACTTACCTCTCGCTCCTGGTAAGGACTTACCTAACTTACCTCTCGCTCCTGGTAAGGACTTACCTAACTTACCTCTCGCTCCTGGTAAGGACTTACCTAGTGAAAAGCTGTGGGCATTTGTTTACACTGCCCTCATAGCTTGTTTTCCTTTCTGTAAGTATGTTCTCCTTCCTGTGCAGCGCATGGTGCCTTGCGCATGATTTACCATGGTTGCAGTTCTATGCTGATTCACAATTTTCTGCTGATCCCAGTTATAAACACATCTCTGCTAGGGAAACGTCCGACCATTAATTTCAGGTCAATGTTTTGGTAGCCAGTGCTAGGACCAGAGAAGATCCTCCATGGCCCCAGGGCTGGTGAGTGACAGTTTGTGGTATCCACAAATGATCCACTGCACTCACTGCTTTTCTTGCCAACACTGCAGTTTGAAGGTACGTCTTTCTCCCGGATCTAGCTCAGGCAGTGTCCATTTAAGGCTCTCCAGGCTTTATTCAGGGTCTATTTTGGGGCTTTGTCATTTTAGTTAAGGCCTGGTTCTGTATTCAAGTACTTCTGTGGCACTTGAGTCCAGTTTTTAAGATCAGACTTTTTCAACCAAACTGATTAAAAACTCATCAACCATTCCTTCAGGACCAGGACCTGTGTCACTGAAACTGCCAACTCATCCATTAAACTATTCTATCAGAATAGGGACTGTTCTATGGAAACAATTGAAAAGCCTTTGGTCAAGACCCTCTAGGAATATGCTGTTTTCATAGATTGAGCTGGATTAGCTTGCAAGCTGTTTGAATTAAGCTGTTTGTGTTATAAGCTATTTAATCTATTTCAAAATTGTTCTTCTACTGTAGGGAAAAACGTCTGAGAAATAGCGTTGCAGTTATATAAATATTTTTTAGGGCACCTCCCTGCCCAAAGACTCTGGCTAACTTTATATTTAAAATCCGAGTTCTTTCCTTATGCACATTTCTAACTAAATGGACTGACCTGACCAAAGGTATTTTAGAATATAAATGGTCATTATGAGGAACTTTTGAAATCCCCAAACTTAATTTCCTTAAAAGCACTAAGTTAGACACCAATAGCTCAAAATTTTCAGGACTGAGTGGAATGCTTATTTTGATTGATATGTTGGAGCTCCCCAACGCTATCAGGTATCTGAAATTACCTCTCTGTAAGTTAAGATTTTGAGATTGACCAAGGCCAACAAATAAAGAAAATTAAAATTGCTCCCTCATGGTCCTCCTGTGAGCTGTCTTGCCTCCGGCTCTGGCCTGGCGTCTTGCCTCTCTCCTGGAATCCTAATGGTAGGACTCTTCTTTTCATACCATATTCAAGGGATTGGGGGCAGGAGGAGAAGGGGACGACAGAGGATGAGATGGCTGGATGGCATCACTGACTCGATGGACGTGAGTCTGAGTGAACTCCGGGAGTTGGTGATGGACAGGGAGGCCTGGTATGCTGCGATTCATGGGGTCGCAAGGAGTCGGACACGACTGAGTGACTGAACTGAACTGAACTGATTCCTCTTTCTCTTCTACACCCCCTAGTCTTTCTCTACATCCTCGATTCTTCTACACTTATTATTTCACTAAATATCCTGCTTTTTGTGAAACTTGCCCCACTCCTCTTTGGTCTGAACTTGCCAGGGACTGTCTTAATTAAAATAAATAAATTTATATTAAAAATAAATAAATAAAAATAAAGTTAAGACTTCTAAGGATCCTGGGGCTAAACCCTTAATTTTTAATATTCCCCAAATTAAATCTGAACTGTGATCCATAGAGATTTTTCCAAAGTAATTGAGGATCATTATAGATTTGCCAATGAATTTAATAGTCATTCAAACTTATCAACTGGATTTAGCTGACTTATATTAGACAGTGTATATGCTTGTTGGTGAAGTCCATTCCCAGTACTGGATGAGAACCACTAACTGGTAAAATTCTGAAAATGCTCTAGAATTACAGCTGGGAGACCAACCTGCTAACTTACCATAAATCAGGCTTTGGTGATCCTAGGTGACTACATCGGCACTTCTTAGGGTTTGTCTAAAGCCTGCTGATTAGAACAAATTTCAGGCTTCAACATAAAAATATAATGAACCTGCTCACGAACATTACAATCAACTTCAGTTTTTTGGTTTGTTTGTTTTTTAAAGAAAATTCTGGTCTTCCTTCAGATGTTGATTCCACTTACCTAGCTTTTAACTCTTTGTTTACTATTGGGCTATACCAGGAATTTTCTGTGTTCGTATAAAGGATCATGATGGAATGGGAAACTATATCACTCCAGATTTAGTTAATCTGGAAAACTAGCTTTCAAACTCTGAGTTACCGCAAAGGAAGACCACTAAAATTCTGAAGTATTAACTCCAACAAATAAGGGGTCTTAAATAAAACCAAAATTCACCTGACTTCTGTTATTATTGCAGAGAGCTAGGGCATTAGAAAAGAGAGTGCTACAGATGTAAATACTTTGGTGTAAGCAGCCCTTCCTATGTCCTCCCAGTTCTCAATGGTGGGGTTCTTAGGAGCTGCAGGGGCTTTTCTGAATCTTCTCTCTGAATTGGCTTGGAGAAGCGTTTCTCCAGATTGTGGTTGAATCTCTTTCAGTCTTAACTGACACCTAAGCTACACTCGCAGGGGTCAACCCCACTACCATTAAAATAGCTCCTGCTACAGAGTCCTAAAGCAATTCAGATAGTGGGATGTGCCAGTAGTGAACCTCAAGAGGCCCTGTCTCTGATCCTGTTCCCTTTTGGTTAGGCTCTCTGAGAGATACACAGCCTGCTCTTCTTAGGTCCTCTCCTTCTAGCCATTTATTAATCTAAGTTTCCTTAGGGAATTATCATGCTATAATTTCTTTCTCTCAAAAGGGAAAAATAACTCTAGAGCTTGATAGTAATCCACAAAGTAATTTAAATGACACTTTACCATCTTTTATTTGTTCCATCTCTGACAGTTAGTAGAGCTGATTCTGGAAACATTGATTACTTGTCCCATTGGAATTAGCTCCCATCTTCCATATGGGCAAAATCTCCAACTGACATTGTCAAACTGCACAGTGCACCCCCCATCAGCATTCATATAGATCCCTCAAAACCTCTTCCCAGAGTTAATCGATACATTTAAATAGATCTCTCAAAACCTCTTCCCAGAATTAATCAATATAATATAAATAAATAAGCCCTTCAAAGCAGAAAACCCATAAAAGATTACAAGGCTGAAGACCTCCTTATCCCTTGTATTAGCCCCTGTAACGCCTCTGTTTTACCAGGGAGAAAAACCTAAGGGCCAAGAGTTTTTTCTAGGACCTTGAAGCAATAATCAACACCGTTATCCTTTGACACTATGTTTCTCCTAATCATTATACCTTAGTAACACCCATTCCCACCAGAAGCAAATTCTATACTGTAATTGATTTATGTATTATGTTCTTTAGTATTCCAGTTGACAAATCTAGTCAATGAATTTTTGCTTTCACTTGGGAAGAAAATCAATTCACCTGGACACCAATGTCTCAGATTTTACTGAGAGTCTTTTTTTATTTTATTTCTCAAAAAGTCCTGAAGGCTGATATGAACAATATGAAGTTTGTTACAATATGTGGGGGATTTGCTTCTTTGCTGTCTTCCTCAAGCCTCCTCACAGTAAGACAGAGTCTCCTTGCTAAAGCTTTCAGCCTGAAAAGGACATGAGTTAGCCAAAGAAAAACTGTAGTTTACCCAAACCTAGATTTTATATTTAGGACATTTGATATCAGAAAAAAAGGGTACATCTAGATCCAGGGAGACTTCAAGGAGCCCTATGTTTCAAAATCCCCCAAGCTTAGCACCAAGAGCAAAGTTTTCTCAGACTAGCTGGTTACTGCTGAAACTGGATTTCAAATCTTTCTTGTGTAGCCTAATCTCTGTATGTTTCACTAAACAATAAAAACCTCAACAAAATTTAATGGGAAGGACTAGACAACACAGCTTTCATGGCTTTAAAGGAGAGTTTCACGTACCAGCTTGACCCTGGGCATGCCAAGGATAAGATTCCATTTTACCTTTTTATTTATGAAAAGGAAGGCGATGCCCTGGGATACTCAGTGCAAACCCCAGGTACCACCATACATCCATAGAGACCCTATGGCGCAAGGATACCACCACTTGCCATGGTGTGATTATATCCACTACCCTTTTGGTTAAGCCCACTGAGAAAGCCTTTGCAGGATTCCCTTTAATCATTTTTACACATCATGCAATCGTTCTGAATTCTTACCACACTCAACATTTCTCACTCAGCCACCTCATTTCCTATGAAATCCTTTCATCGACTCTTTTCGTGTAATTCTTTTATGTTGTGATAACTTTAACCCTGCCGCTGTTTAACCCTCCATCACTGGTGAAGTCCCTGAAAACTGCTGAACACTGATGGCCCGCCTCCTGACTCACTGGGATGATCTACAGTGAATCATGTGGGGTAACACTGACTTCTCACGGTTCACAGAGGATTCTTATTCAAAAAGTAAGAACGACAAACATTGTGGTGGTCATACTATTGCAGCTCCTTTTGATGTTGTCAAGGCAGCGTTTTCTTACGGCCGCTTCAGCCCGAAGGCAGAATTATATGCTCTCACATGGGCTTGCACTTTAGTCAAGGTCAAAATTGCTGATATATGCACTGATATTGCACAAGCTTTTGGAGTAAATCTTAATTTTGGAAAGTTGTAGAAACAATGTGGCTTCTTCACTTCCAGGGGAAATAAAATTAAAAATTGCTCTGACATTTAGTGATTATTAGATGCAATTCTTTTACCTATCATTTTAGTTATTATTAAGATTCCGGGGGCATTGTAAACTTGATTCTTTGGAAGCAAAAGGAAGTCACCTTGCTCATGTTTCCACAACAAATGCGTCCTTTAAAGGAACCAACAGCAGTCAAATCTCTGTCACAGTCCAAAGAAATAATTTCTAAAATGATAATTTAGAAAAGCTGACTAGAGAAGCCCAGGAATTGGCCTCAGAAAAGAAAAGAAGCAATTAGAAATTCAAGAATTGTTGGTTTGATAAAAAGAGAAAGCTCTGCTGCTGCTGCTAAGTCGCTCAGTCGTGTCCGACTCTGTGCGACCCCACAGACGGCAGCCCACCCAGCTCCCCTGTCCCTGGGATTCTCCAGTCAAGAACACTGGAGTGGGGTGCCATTTCCTTCTCCAATGCATGAAAGTGAAAAGTGAAAGTGAAGTTGCTCAGTCGTTCCCAACTCTTAGCGACCCCATGGACTGCAGCCTACCAGGCTCCTCCATCCGTGGGATTTTCCGGGCAAGAGTAGTGGAGTGCGGTGCCATCCCCTTCTCCGAGAAAGCTCTGGTTTGGGCCAAATAACAAGCCAGTCTTACTGGTGACTCGAAAATTTCTACTTCTCACCACTGTACATGCATTAAGCCACTGGTTTACTGACAAAATGATAGCCTTCATGAATCAATATCTGTGGAGAAACACTAACAAAGCTGCAAAAAGTGCCTACCTCACTTGTTCCACCTCTCCAAAATACCACCCAGGGAAGCTTATTTATACTGGTTCCTGACATCTTAAACTAGTAAGTGGACAATTTAAGGTCTGACAAGTGGATGTCATGCAGCCTCCTGTCTAAGTATTAGTTATGGTCTGTATCTTTTCACATTGGATTGAAGCCTTCCCTTGCAAATAGCCTACTGATTCTTCTGTGGCTCAAGTCTTTCTCGACAAGGTCATCCCTACCTGGTGAATGCTCTTGAGCATTTTACTGGCCGGGTGCCTTCACACGGCCGAGCTGTTTGGCCCATGTCACACACTTTCTCTGTGTTTACCACCCTGAGCCCTTGTTTACTTGAACACACTAATGGCATTTTAAAAATGCAATTAAAGCCTCAAAATTCGTAGACTCAGGTACCTTGATCAAAAGCATTACTGTTGCTCCTGCTAAATCTCAGATGTACCCCTGTTGAAATTCATAAACTATCACCCTGAAACTTTCATTCACAGGATGCGAAATGTACTTGCCTTCTTCATATTTTGACCCATAATCAATAATATATATATTTTTTACACACACACACACATATATATTTCTTTAATGCATTTCTACTTAAATGCTAGTTTTTTTTAGGGTGAGTCATTTAAGTTTTAATATTTCTGCTTCACTACATTTAATGTACTAACTTTCATACCCATCCTGGTCATAAAAAGATGACTTCCTGTCAGGCTTTACATGTGCATTTCAGGTAGAAAGAAGTGGGGGGTAAAGGGACATGACACAGAGGCGCATTCCATAAGCCTGCCCCTCTGAAAGAGTTAAAGAAAAGGTTTTTAGGAAATACCACAAATCTGACACTGCTTATATCTTCTTTGACAAAGTATAAGTTACAAAGACTCTCTGATTCAATCACGGGCCCAATCACTGATGAAGGAATATAAGATTAAAAGTATGAATTTTGTTTAGCTATGTATATAATTGATACTTGTAACTTAAATAATCACATCAGCAATTATTAGAAAGCTCAAGCTAATTTCCATATCATTGCTCAACTTAAAACTTAGTAAAGCCTAATGTTAATGCTGCTTCATTACTGTTTGACAATACAAACATTACGAATTTTCTTTGAGTTCTAATCTGCTGATCAATAAAAATAGGAAAGAAAGTGTGAGGGAAATAATACCCCTCCTGTTTAGTGTACAGATTTTCATTATAATTAAATACATTTGTAGATTTAAAGGTATAAAGATCTACACAGGGAAAGCAAAGTTTTCAGAATGTGGGAAATGATGACATATTAAACGTGTTTATGATTCTGAGTTCAAAAATCCTTGAAATGTATGTAGATTATTTATCTCGTTTAGGTAGGAAAAAATAAAATTTTTAAATCAAAATAAAAAACTAATCAAACTGACTAGAGTGGCCCAGCAATGGCCTCAGCAAATGAAAGAAACAATTAGAAATTCAAGAATTGTTGGTTTGATAAAAAGATAAAGCTTTGGTTTGGGCCAAATAGCAAATAATAAAAATTCCTAATTGTAAATCTTTATAAACAAAGCTATCTGAAATCTAGTGAGCATGCAACTATGACAAATATTACATAGATAAAAAATAGATTGCAGTAAAATTTTTATTCAAAAATAGGGGAACATAGAAAACTTTGTGAGCATCTCAGAGGTTAGAAAGATGATATCACTTCAAATTGATATTTTGTTTGGAATCTAAGTGAAGCTTGAGATTAAATCAGAGTTTTAAGATTTTATTCTTTATAAAAGGGGGAAGTTTCTACAAATATCTTATGAATGAAATAGTCAAGGTTCATTATCAAACTCTTTGGTAGAATATTTAGGTGACTTTACTTCAATTCGTGTGGCTAAACCTCTTTACTTGAATTCTAAGGTCTACATTTCAGTTTTAAAAACAACCCATTAAATTTTTATACTCCAGCATCACCTGGAATAACAATTATCTACTCCCCTACACTTGATCTAGTATAATAAGCTCATCAGGCATAGAAACAACATCAAATGATTTACATTATATTTATAGAAAACCAGGTATCATTATTTCAAAATATGACTAAATTCTTAGATACAACTATATTTTGTTTTAATTACTGAAAATGGCTGGAATATTTTTGAAAATATCAATAATATTCTTTTCAAAAAATCTTAAATATTGTCAACAAAGTATGTGTATATTGAATATAACTATACCTGTCCACTCATCTCCTTACTGATAGAAACACATTAATACATAATTAGCTAAACGTTTGACTTTAGATTGGTTTCTGTCATACCCTGTGGTAATGTCTAAAGTGTGTAAGTCCCTTAATACTTTCTCTTGTGAATCCTTTTGTGTTTGCTGCTGCTAAGTGGCTTCCGTCGTGTCCGACTCTGTGTGACCCCATAGACGGCAGCCCACCAGGCTCCCCCGTCCCTGGGATTCTCCAGGCAAGAATACTGGAGTGGGTTGCTATTTCCTTCTCCAATGCATGAAAGTAAAAAGGGAACGTGAAGTTGCTCAGTCATGTCGGACTCTTAGTGACCCCATGGACTGCAGCCCACCAGGCTCCTCCGTCCATGGATTTTCCAGGCAAGAGTACTGGAGTGGAGTGCCATTGCCTTTTCCGCCTTTTGTGTTTATTTACATTGTATTTTAGATTAAATACTTTCCCACATTTATTGCATAGGTAAAGCTTCTATCTAGTTATGAACTCTCGGAGGGTTTTAAGGTATGCATTTTTGACAATGATCTTTCCATGTTAATTACATACAAAGGATTTTTTTGGGAACCACAAAAGAACTCAAATAGACAAAGTATCTTGACAACGAAGATTGAAAGCTGGAGGTATCACCCTTGTTGATTTCAAATACATAACAAAGCTACGGTGATCAAACAGTACAGTGTCAGCATAAACATACACACACAAATCAGTGGGACAGACCAGAGAGCTCAGAAACGTACCCAGGCACATATGGCTAACTAACGTATTACAAAGTAGCAGAGGGTATGCAACAGGGAGAGGGCAATCTGTTTAATAAAGGTGTTGGAAAAACAGGGCAGCTCTATGCAAAAGCATGAAAGTGGACCACTTTCTTACTGCATGAATATAAGACCTAAAGTATAAAAATCCTAGAAGAAAACATAGGTGTTAAGCTTTTTCACATTGGTCTTGAATATGACTTTTTTTTAGAATTATCAATGAAAACAAAAGAAATGAAAGAAAAAGGCAGGTGGTATTTCATTAAGCAAAGGTTTTTGCACATCAAAGGAAATAATAAAATATAAGCAAATAAATGAATAAATTAAAAAATCCAATTTAAATGGATAGAGCAGTGTAATAGACATATTTTCCAAAATATACAGTGAACCAACAGATGCATGAAAACATGTCCAACATCACTAATTATCACAGGAGTGCAAATCAAATGCACAATGAGATATCACCATCACCTCAGACCTGTTAGAATGGCTATAATCAAGAAGAAACAACAAGTGTTGGTGAGAGTGAGGAAAAAAGAAAATCCTGTACACCCACGGTGGGAATGAATATTGAGGCAGCCACATTGGAAAATAGTATAGAGATTTCTCAAAAATTAGAACTACCATATGATATAGTTTCATTTCTGATTGTTTATACAAAGAAAACAAAAACACTAATTTTAAAAGATATCCATGCCCTTATCTTTATTGCAGCATTATTTACAATAGATAAGCCATAGGAGCAACTTAGGAATCCATAGATGGATAAATACAATTCTGGTTATAAATTATTTATAATTTATGATCCTCTTGGACTGCAAGGAGATACAACCAGTCCATCCCAAAGGAGATCAGTCCTGGATATTCATTGGAAGGACTGATGTTGAAGCTGAAACTCCAATACTTTGGCCACCTGATGTGAACAGCTGACTCATTTGAAAAGACCCTGATGCTGGGAAGGATTGAGGGCAGGAGGAGAAGATGACAATGAAGGATGAGATAGATGGCATCACTGACTCAATGGACATGGGTTTGGGTGTTCTCCAGGAGTTGGTGATGGACAGGGAGCGACTGATCTGATCTGATCTGATCTGATGTGTGTGTGTTTAGTCACTAAGTTATGTCTGACTCTTTGTGACCCCATGGACTGTAGCCCACCAGGCTCCTCGGTCCATGAGATTTTCAAGGTGAGAATACGGGAGTGGGTTGCCATTTTCTTTTCCAGGGGATTTTCTGGAACCAAATATTGATATATATTTGAAATTTGTTATTTTATAACAAATTATATTTATAGATTTGAAAATGTAGATCTTAAAGGTTTTCATCACAAGAAAAATAATCTGTATCTGATGCATATTAACTACAGTTAATTGTGGTGAATATTTTGCAGCATAAACATATGCTGAATCATTTATACTGTACATCTAAAACTAATATAATGTTAAAATAATAATGACTGTATGCTCAGTCATTCAGCCTTATTTGACTTTTCGTGACCCCATGGACTGTAGCTACCAAGGTCCTCTGTCCATTGAATTTTCCAGGTAAGAATACTGGAGTGGGTTGCCATTTCCTCCTCTAGGGGATCTTTTTGACTTGGGGATCAAACCTGAGTTTTCTATATCTCTTGCATTGGCAGGTGGAGTCTTTACCTCTAAGCCACCTAAAAGCCCAATATAATATTGTGCATCATCTATATCTCAACAAAATAGAAAATCTTATCAAAATGATAAAAAATATTTAATCTTCATAAGAATTAGCAATAAAAGTACAGTGTATGAAATGTAAAATTCACTGTATAGATTTTAAAATAAATAAGGGACACCAGAGAAAGGAGTTAATTTAAAGACAGATTGCAAGAAGACATATTTTAAAAATATTGAACAGAGCCTCATGAACCTGTTAGATTGTACATAGTACAGCATGTATTTAGTTGGAGTTGTGAAAGAAGAAAGAAAAATTAAGACAGAAAAGAAAAGTTTTTTGGGGATGATAAGGCAGAACAAAATGACCCACAAATGGATAGAATGCAGAACTCTTTATCACTTACACTCTGCCCTAGAGAAGGCTGCTGGAGAAAGCTGAGCTAAGATACACATGCATATACATGTATGTGTGTGTGCACAGGCGTGCACACAGGCACACACACGCATTTGCTCTCGGTCATTCAGTCATGTCCGACTCTCTGTGGCCCCATGAACTGTATGTAGTCTGCCAGGCTCCTCTGTCCGTGGAATTTTCTGAGGAATAACACTGGAGTGGGTTGCCATTTCCTCTTCCAGGAGGTCTTCCCGACCCATGGATCGAACCTGCGTCTCTTGTGTCTCGTGCATTGGCACACTGGTTCTTTACCCTTAGCGCCACCTAAGAAGAAGTGTATATATGCCCAACATATGTAGATAGGAGTGACGGTTTACTATATATGACATGATACACTATGCACAGTGTATATACACACTGACGCCACGAACATTAAAAGGATACGGGGATACTATGAATAGCATCCCCAGAAACTTGATGATTTAGGTAATTGCAACTAGTCCCTTCAAAGGCATAAATTATCACAATTTACTTAAAGACAACTAGATGACCTGCATTATTCTTTGAAATTAAGTCAATAATTTACAACTTTCCAAACAGAAATTATCATGCCTAGATATTTTCACTGGTGAATTCTACCCCCCACAATCACATTATGGTAGAAATAATACCAATTTTTCCATGACATGTTCAAGAAAGTACAAGAAGGAACTCTTTGAGTCCAGCACCACCCGAACAGCATAAAGAGATGAAGATATTACAAGAAAACTGCTCATCAATATCTCTCATAATTGTAGATTCAAATTCTTCAACAATATATTAACAAATCAAATTTAATGATGTATAAAATGAATTATATGCCACAATTAAGTGAGATCAATACCAGTTATGCAAGGCTGGTTAAGCATCTAAAAATCAGTCACTGTAATCTACCTTGCAAATGGTCTAACAAATAAAAATAATATGATTAGATTGATTCATGCAGCAAAATTTGACAGAATTCCAAGTGCATTAATAATACAACTGGAATAGAGGGAAATTATTCAGTGCAGTAAGTAAGTCCAGCAAGAAAAGAAAGAGAGAAAGAAGAAGAAAAAAAAAAACACGTGAGAAAGGAAAGGAGGAAGGGAGCAAAAAGAAAAACTACAGTGAAATCTCGTAAAAGCCTCCTGGCTACCATCATGCTTATTGTGAGAACTTAGATGTTTCTCACTCATGCTGGGAGCAAGCAAACGTGCCCTCTCTCTCCCTAGTCCTGTTTTAAATTGTGCTGGAGATCCTAGCTCATGAAGTATGACATGAAAAGAAAATAAAAGGGATACATATTGGAAGGAAGACGTAAAATTGTGTTTATTTAAAAACTACATGATCATCTATGAATCAAAGAATCTTCAACATGATTCATGGAATTTATGAGTAATTGTAGCACAATTGCTCCTGGAGAAGAAAATGGAAACCTGCTCCAGGATTCTTGCCTGGAGAATCCCATGGACAGAGGAGTCTGGCAAGCCCTAGTCCATGGGGTCACAGAGTCAGACACTGCGACCACTAACACTTTACAGTACACTTTACAGCACACTAACTCTATAAAACCACTACCACTTCATGGCACAGTTGCCGTATACAAGGTCAATATCAAGAAGTCAGTTGTTTCCCTATACACCAGAAGTGAAGCATTAAAACTTAATAATTAAACAAGGGACATAATACAAATAATAAAGATGAGATATTTTGACATGAATGTAACAAAACGTGCAGAATCTATATGGAATCAACATTATTGATGTCAATCCCTCCTAAATAGGCCAATATATTAAAAATTATCTCAATTAAAATCTCAGGAAACATTTTTACAAATATTAACAAAATGATTTTTAATATTTTTATGAAAAAACAAAGTACTTGGAACAGACAACACAATACTGAAAAGTGGGAGGAGGATGAGCAGAAGATAAAGACATAATCATCATGCAAAGCTTGATGCAAATCAATCACCAAGCTTTCTATAAAACTATATTAAGCAACACAGCTTCTTATTGGGGAAAAAGTAGACACATAGGTTAGTGAAACAGAATGAAGAGACCTGAAATAGATGTACACAAAGGTAGTTAATTGATTTGAAGAAGCAAAGGAGTTCAATGGAGAAGATGTAGTCAAATGAAAATGGTGCTGTTACAATTGAACACCCATATGCAAAAAAAAAAAAAAAAAAAGAAAAAAAAAGTGAGCTTAGCAATAGATCTTATGGATCCTCAACATAATGCAAAGTGCAAAACTATAAAAGTTTTAACCAAGCATATAAGATAAAATCTATACAACTCTGAGTTTGGTAATGAGTTTTTACATATAACACTAAAAGTGAGATCCATAAAAGAAAAATATATATATATATACATTAAACAATGAAAAGTAAACACTTTCAGTGGGAAAGACATTGTAAAGGGAATGAAAGAAACAATCTACAGTTTGGAAGAAAAATATTTCAAAGCATGTTTCTGATAAAGGACACATATCCAGACTATGCAAAGAACCCTTAAAACTCAACAAGAAAAAATTTTCAACTTGAAAAGGGAAAAAGAGCTAAGAGATGCCTCACCAAAGAATATATACAGATGGTAATAAGATGGTTAAAAGATTTAATATTACCCATCATTAGGGAAGTTCAGATAATATCTGAATAGATAACAAAAAATTAAAAAGCTGAAAAAAGCCGTTGCTGTTGAAGATGCAGAACAATAGCAGGTTTTACTCATTGGTCATAAGAATAGGGAACCATATGGTCATTTTGCAAGATGATTTAGCATTTTCATACAAAGTTAAATCTATCTTACTATATGACCCAGCAATTGTACTCCTAGGTATTTACCAATTGGATTTATGCCATGAGATACTTAGCATACAAATCCTGAACACAAATGTTTATAATATTTGCATTCATATTTGACAAAAGCCAAGATGCATATCAACAGGTAAATGGGTAAGCAAACTGTCTTTTTAATACAGTGGAATGCTATTTAGTGATAATAATGATGAACCATCAAGTTATTCAGAAATACGATAAATTTTAAATGCTTATAACTAAAAAGGCTAAAAAGGCTTGCTCAAAAGACTACAATAGAAACCTTAAAAGGCTACAATACATCTCCATTTATATGCCATTGGGTAAAGGTCAAACTATAAAGCTGCAGATCAGTGGTGGCCAGGAGTTGAAGACCCTCACGGATGACAGGAGAATAGGTGAAGAACAGGATTTTTCAGGATACTGTGACTATTTCGTCTGTGCTATAGTGGTGGGTATGCAACACTGTATTTATTAAGATCCACAGAACTCTATATAACGAAAAGTAGTATAAACCAATTTATGAAAATTAAAAAGATTGTTTAGAAGGCCATGGGCTCCCAAGATGGAGTGCAAACTGTGAGGAACAATCTAACTGCATTACAAATACACAAGTCAATTCCACTGAAAGTGGGGGAGAGAAATGGGGAGTGCTCTAAATAACTTTTTAAATGAGGTGAGTTTTGAAGACTAAAGGCAAAATAAACTGCAGAAAGCCCTGTCCTCTGGTTGATAAAGTTGCTTCCCTTGGGGTATATATTAACTATTCTGAGACAACTCTTTATATATAATGGATTTGAACAATTAAATAAATGGATGACAGTGGAGATTATGTTTCTTAATATTAGAATGAGATTATAGACAATCTTGCAAAAAAGGTAATAATGACCTATGACCACATGGGTTAGGATTAGAGAAATTAATATTAATTCATGTTTAGCATAATACATATACATATGTTTATATTCCAAATAAACACATGGAATTTTTCATATGTGTATAGATATATAGGGTAGCATGATCTGTTAGCAGCAAAAGCCTAGAAGAAAAACATAATTGTGATAAGCATACCCGATGCCAAGATTTTGGCTTCTAATACAATTTTCCAGGAAATAAAACAGTGCTCCTTGATAAATGTCCAATTCTTGACCTTAAGCAAGATCAATATACAAGATGAGCCTGGAGCATGCTGGGAAGTAAGAAGTCCTAAACACACACACACACACACACACACACACACACACACACACAGAGGGTTATATTAAAGAGACAAATGAGCCAACTGAAAGAACTTTCAATGATCAAAACTGTAGAAATTTGAGCAAAAAAAATAGCATAGTATTGAATATAAATTTGGAGAAGGAAATGGCAGCCCATTCCAGTATTGTTGCCTGGAGGATCCCAAGGACAGAGGAGCCTGGCTGGCTACAGTCCATTGGGTCCCAAACAGTCGGACATGACTGAAGTGATTTATCATGCACACATGCACAAGTATGAAAGAAATATCCATGAATCCATCTTAACATAAATAAAAAATGAATAAATAAACAAATGGGGAAAAGGAAAGTATTGCATATGAAAGAATCCTGAGTAATTTAAGGTCTTCTGCTCCAATAAATATTCTGGAGCGTTAACTCCTTACTCCTTAAATGTGTCCCGCACATCTTGACTTCTTTCCAGAGAGTGCAGTATGGAAAGGGAAAAGGATGTAACTTTACAATAGATAAATCTGATGAACCCTGCCTTAGCCTGGTGCTTAAGATTAGCATCAATCATAATAAGTCATGTTAATAGTATGTATCTGAGATTGTACTAGACTGACAGTTTTATTATGTGATCTTCCTGTTAGAAAACTATGATCCTAGTATAGTCATGAGAAAAGTTTCAGACAATCCCCAACTGAGATACAAAATACTTGACCAGTTCTCCTCAAAACTGTTAAGGTCACTAAAGCATAGGAAGTCTGAGAAAGATGTCATAGTGATGAAGAAACTAATGAAACATGACCAATAAATCTAAGTGATATCTTGGATAGGATCCTGGAGCAGAAAAAGTACATTAGGTAAAAAGTAAGGATTTGTGAATAACATACAGACTTCACGTAATAGTAATGTCTAGATATTGGTTCATTAACTGCAACAAATGTACCATAATAATGCAGCAGGGGAATAATGTAATAGGAAAATGAAATAATAGAAACTGAGAGCTGGTATATGCACATACATATTATAAAAGAAGGCATGAAAAATGCCATAAAATTAATATAATTATGTGCCACTTCAGAGAAGAATGAGAAAATGTGTGGCTGCTAGTTAAAATATTTTTTATATTCAAAAGGTTTACATCATTTATTGAAGACATATTTATATTTTCCAATGAAATATCATCATTAGTACTCTGGATAATATGACAAAGTATTTCCAAGATAATGTGAAAAACAATTCTTTTTTTGCTTATAAAATGCTGTAATACTTATCTACACTGACAATCAATATATGTATGGGTCAGTTTATTTATTTAAAAGCAATGTTGATACAGAAAAGTATGCATATATTAAGTATATGTATGGTGAATTTCCACAAAATGAAGACATACAAGTAACCAGTATTAGATTAAAAAAAAGAAGAAGAAAAAGGTTATTACCAACATTCCGAAGCCCCTTTTGTTATTTGAAGGAAAAGGTCAGGGGTTGTAGAAGGGTGTTATGAAGACAGTAATGTTTGAACTGGATCTTGAGGGAAAGCTGGCATTTTAGCAGATGAAGATGAGACGTGAAAGAAGGACATTACAGAGAGGTAAGCAAGTGAACAGTGCCTCCCAAATGCATTGTGGGAATGACGACCAGCAGATCTGTTCAGCTCTCTCGTGCACAAAGAGTATGCAAGCTTTCAAGCTCAAGCTTGGTTTCTGGTCAACTTCCTGAGGGTTTTAATGTTCCTATTGTATTTTGTTTGGTAGAAAGAAGAAAAATATAAAGGGTTTGAGTTGAGAAGTAATCTCCTTTAGGATAATAAATCATACAAAAATTACAGAGTAAATTGGCAAGGCACAAGTTGCAGAAAAACCTAAGAGGGTGTTACACTTCGAAGTTCTGTCACTAAATCCTTTCTTACATGATAACCAGAAGCAATAACGAGACAGAGCTTATATTCCAGATTGCATGAAGTGATAGAACTCTTTTAAAGAGGCTAATCTATCTTCCCTAAAAAAATACATGCAACATGGAGAATCTGTCTACAGATGCCCCCTCTCATACCTCTACTTCACTCAGCTCTGTAGAAAGAGATCATAGCTTTATTTGACAATCCCAAGAGAAAAATGGGATTTTCCTAATAGAAAATGCATATAAATCAAATGAAATTTAAGCACGCATCTTAGTAACTGTTAGATATTCTTTAGTCTCTCAAAGCACAATAAGGGTTATTATGAAAAAAAAAAAAAAAAAGCCTCAGAGAAATAAATAAACTAGCTTGGAGAAGTAAATACATATTCATGTAATTCCCTGCATGTGTTTTGTGCTGTTCTTCCAGGAAGAATATTAAATTCTAATATATAGTCCATCCTCAGGAAACTGATCATTTCAGTGGAAAAGAGAGTCACAAATATAAAACTGCTATGTATAATGTACGTCATTTTCAAATGTTTAAATTGATTTCTTATTTTAAAATTTATTTTAATTTACTTTTATTGAAGTATTATTGATTTACAAATATTACATTAGTTTCAATGTACAACAAAGTGATTCAATATTTTATAGATTATAATCCACTTGTTATTAAAAATAATGGCTGTACTTTCCTGTGCCATAACATATAGCCTACATAGTCTATATCTCTTAATTCTAAACCCCTCTCTTGCCCGTCCCCACTGGTATCCACTAATTTGTTCTGTATATTTGCAAGTCTGCTTCTTTTTTGAATACAATGCTGATTTGGGGAAATAGCATCTGAGTATATCTCTAGGAACTACAGAAACTCAGTCCAAGGCTGTTTCTGGGAAGAAGTTCTCGGTGCCTTGCAGTCATGTTGGGTCTATCTTTCGAATATCAACTGCATGCCTGGCCAAGAGGAAGAAGATCCATAGACTTCTTTTACAGCAAACACATTGCCAGAAAACACATTAGGCTGCTATTTTTTACATACGTATTCTTCCATTTACATGATTAAGTGATAAATAAGAGACAGAAGTCAAAATTGTTGTGTGTGCTCATACCAAAACCTCCAAGCGGTTTGGCCACCACAGTTTGGAATCACATAAATCACATAACCATTGCTATTTCATTAAGGATTGAGAGATTTTAATGTTAATGAGTTTAAAGCATCATAAAAACCATACTATGAATTTTCCCTGCTTAGCTCAAATAGATACTCCTGTATAATGAAGAAATTGGCCAGGCTTTGTTCCTAGTTCCTGGGAGGAAGCCTTGGAACTTCCTTTCTTATTCATTGCAGTTTATGCCACCAAGGGAACTCACTATGGGCCCCTAGAAAATAGGTTATGGCAACAGAATGACTCAAGTTGGGGGCTGGTCATACCAGGAAGGCCAACCATGTGATTAGGGGTTGGGGCTTTTAGCCACAAGACATCAGCTTGATTTACGGGGAGAGAAGAGGGGAAATGGAGATCAAATTCAACTGTGGTCAGTGATTCAGATAAGCATCTCTACATAATCAATGTCCAATAAAACTCTAAACATCGAACCTTGAGTGAGCCTTCCTGTTTGGCTATTCTGTGCATATTGTCATACAACAATATGACATGATGGTTATATACCCTGACTCCACAGAGAGAAGACAGTGGAAACCTTTATGTTTGGAACCCTCCTAGAACCTGACCTATACACCCCTCCTTTTGACTGGTTCTGACTTGTATTCTTTTGCTATAATAAAGCTATAAAGGAAAAAGTGACAGTGTTAGTTGGTCCGTAGCGTCTGACTCTTTGTGACCCCATGGACGGTAGCCTACCAGGCTTCTGGGTCCATGGAATTCACCCCATGGACGGTAGCCTACCAGGCTTCTGGGTCCATGGAATTCTCCAGGCAAGAATACTGGAGTCATTCCCTTCTCCAGGGGATCTTCCCAACCCAGAGACTGAACCTGAGTCTCCTGCATTACAGGCATATTATTTACCATCTGAGCCATAATAAAGCTATAATTATTAGCATAGTCCTTTTCTAGGTTGCGTAAGTTGACCTAGTGAATTACCAAACCCAAGTGGGTAGTAGATACACCCTGACTTGAAGCCAGTTAGCTAGAAGTGAAGATGGCCCTGGGAACACACAAATTATTGTCTTGTATATGAAGTTAAATCAGTCCTTTTGCAGAGACAGTGCCCTTAATTTGCAAAGCTTGGCCTGATTTTGGGTAGCTGATATCAAAAGCATTGACAGTATTTTTTTTTTAAGTTTATAAAAGACACCACTTTACCAACTATAAATTTTACAATTGCTACTGTTTTTTTGAACTTACATCATACAAAAAGATTATTATTAATGTAGAATCAGCTGGTAATTTTTAGTAAATGAGTATTTATTGATTTCTTCTTTTTAGCTTATACAAGGTATCTAAGACAAATAAATTACAGTAAATGATGGTCAGAGCTATGGTTATTCCAATGGTCATGTGCAGATCTGAGAGTTGGACCATGGAGAATGCTGAGTGCCAAAGAATCAATGCTTTTGAATTGTCGTGCTGGAAAGGACTCTTGAGAGTCCCCTGGATAGCAAAGAGATCAAACCAATCAATCCTGAAGGAAATCAACCCTGAATATTCACTGGAAGGACTGAAGCTGAGGCTGAAGTGCCAATATTTAGGCCACCTGATGCGAGGAGCTGAGTCATTGGAAAAGATCCTGATGCTGGGAAAGATTGAGGCCAGGAAGAGGAGTGGGCAACAGAGGATGAAATGGTTGGATTGCATCACCAACTCAGTGGACATGGGTTTGAGCAAACTCCAGGAGATAGTGAAAGACAGGGAAACCTGGTGTGCTGCAGTCCATGGGGTGGTAAAGAGTCAGACAAGACTGAACAACAACAGCAACATTTAGTTTTAACTGAAAGGCAAGCATCATGCATCCTAAGACCGAGGGAACATATTATTATTACATAGCTCTGCTTAAACCAAAGAAACAAAATAACAGAGACTTCAATATTAGCTCACCTCGGATAATTATGAGAAAAGTGGACCACCCATATCTTCTTTGACTCAGACCACCACTTCTTAATCAGGGAATCTAGAAAACGGTCCCAAGTCTAATTAAAAGCAGAGAATCAATGCACGCATTTAACAACCGCCTCTCCACTACTGAACCCAAAGACTCGAGTTAAGTTCAATAAGTTAACTGACTTGTGTTTCAGCTGTGATTCTCAACATTAAAACAGTGTTGAATACAACTACAACCAGCAATCATGCTTTCTCCTTCCGTCCACCTTCACGCTCCAGTGGTCGGAATGCTTTGACCATCTGCAAATTGATAGATGCTTTCTTGGACTGCTGTTATTTTCTGATGACGAAAAGTGCTTCCCTGGCGGAAAATAGAATTAAACAAACTACACAAGCAATGTAAAGGCATAAAATTCAAATGCTCTATGGAAATAATGCAGATCAATTCAATCTAACTTTTTTCTATAAATGTTATGAAATTTAAAACTGCTGAGGAAAAAGTAATTGGAACACTAAGAACTTAAACTGCATAATTTGAACTCTTTTTAAAAAGCATTGAGTGAAAGTTCAAGAAATGAGTCATTTAAAATATGCATTAAAAACAATGCAAAAGAGTAAAATGGCATTAGGTCCAGCTGAGGTACAGAATTATTCAGAACATCCTGTGAAATCTTAGTCATCACTTTCAGATTAAATTTAGATTGGAAAAACTCTTTAAGAACAAGCTATATTTGGAGATGTAGTAATATTCACAAGGCCTGGGCAATGGCACCCCACTCCAGTACTCTTGCTTAGAAAATCCCATGGATGGAGGAGCCTGTTAGGCTGCAGTCCATGGGGTCGCTAAGAGTCGGACACGACTGAGCAGCTTCACGTTCACTTTTCACTTTCCTGCAATTGGAGAAGGAAATGGCAGCCCACTCCAGTGTTCTTGCCTGGAGAATCCCAGGGACGGGGAGCCTGGTGGGCTGCCGTCTATGGGGTCGCACAGAGTCGGACACGACTGAAGTGACTTAGCATAGCATAGCATAGCATTTATCATTTATGTTTTGGGGAGGTAAAAAGATATTTTTATTACAAATAGAGGAAAAAATTTCTAGTTTAAAAAACTAAACTTTTATTTTTTTAATCAGTAAAATAAGAAAAGAAAAACTTTGCAGAATTGATATGCCAGTAGGTAACTTGAGAACTAGCGACGTATTGTCAATATACTTTATTACTTTAGCTAGCGGTTTCTGACATGTTAAAATAAAAGGTGAATATGAGATAACCGTTACAATTAAGAAGATGTATTTTGATTCTAGAAGACAAGAAAAATTCTACATATATCTCATGATCTACCTTTCAACTAACTCCTGGCACCTGTTTCATGTATATCTTGATTTTCAGTAACAAAATTCCCTTAAATGTGCCATGTTCTGTCAAGCTTCTGCCTTTGATCATGGAGTAGTCTCACCTATGTGAAGTTCGATACCTCCTTGGAACTTGGTAAAATTTGTCTTATAGTCTGACATGGGTCTGAACCTAAATGAATAAATCCTTGTGTCTGGGTCTTAGTGTCATCAATGTAGCCTTGCCTACAGAGGCTCCAACTCCATCGTTGAGAAATTGAAAGCTAAAGTACCTGGGAGACTGCTATGCAGCAGTATGCATAATGATACAGAATTCAGAATAGAATGATTAAAAAAATGTAAGCTTGGCAAGATATCAGACCGTATTTAAAGTCATCACAAAGAAACCACCATATTCATGATAATATTATGCCCATTAAATTTTGAGGCATCTCAGCTATACCAAGAAGAAAAGGGACTTGGATTCTGAGTCATTGAAGCATTTATTCATCTTAGTTTGTAGTTTGTACAAGAGAACATAAAATTACTACCAACAATGTATTTTACTTAACTCTATGTTAATTGGGAAAACGGGCTGATGAAAGAATCATTTCAAAAGAAGTCAAGAAGCACAGATTTATATGTACTAAAGAAAAGCCAAAATGATGTTCAAATAGACATAAAACTGATTTTCTCTATGCAGGTAAAAGTCAGTTGAACATCAATCAGAAATAATGTATTTGCATGTCCATAGATGAGAACTGTTTTTCATTGCCACAGGCTATCTGCATCATAAGGAAGTGTAAAATAGTCCACCGGCATAGAAAAGATAGAATCATCTATCAAGGGGTGTTGTGAACAATGCAGTTTTCTATTAAATATATTTAGTTTTTTTTTTTTAATTTCAATTTCAGTGAAGTGAATACTGTGATTTTTTAAAAAAATCAATGAAAGATTTTTTTTTTCTATAGTTAAGGCTGAACTCATTAGGTTTGGCTTCATTATTTATAAAGGTTAAGCCAGAATGCTTATTTACTAGATAAGTATTCCCAAAGTTTCTTTCTCAAGTTTTTATAAGGAAATGGATTGAGTTTATAAAAGTCTCCATTATTTGCTAATGTAATGCTAGGAAGTCATGTCCAAGAAAATCTCTTCATCAAACTTTGACCTGTGATACCTATGAATTTAGGAGAATTCCTTTCTTCTCAAGGGTCCTAAAATACTCTGTTTCCTTTCCCATTAGGAAGTGATCTCTACCACTTACAAAACTGGAATACCTCCAGCCAGGCCACTTTTTTTCTGAGAGAGATTTATAAGTATTGGCTCCATATAGCAGACTTAAGTTCCTTAAAGTAGCTTGTGATAACTGATTAAATAGTCATCATTCTGAAATATGTTATTACAGATAAGACCTTGGTTGTATTATAATTTTGTCGTTATATTCTGATAAAAAGAGGACAGATTTAATGAAACTATAGGGGGCTTCCCTGGTGGCTCCGATGGTAAAGAATCTGCCTGCAATGCAGGAGGCCTAGGTTCAGTCTCTGGGTTGGGAGGATCCCTTGGAGAGGGGCATGGCGACTCATTCCAGTGTTCTTGCCTGGAGAATTCCATGAACAGAGGAGCCTGATGGGCTACAGTCCATTGATTTGCAAAGAGTGGAACATGACTATAGCTACTTAGCACACACCCATCATGCAAGTAAATATGTTGCCATAGAAAGCAAAGAAATTCAAGATTGTTCCTCTTCTGGGAAACAGGTCAGTTAGCATGTCATTTAAAGATTTTTGTTTCAAAGAAGTTCAGTTCAGTTGCTCAGTCTTGTCCGACTCTTTGTGACTGCATGAACCACAGCATGCCAGGCCTCCCTGTCCATCAGCAACTCCCAGAGTCCACCCAAACCCATGTCAATCGAGTCAATGATGCCATCCAACCATCTCATCCTCTCTCATCCCCTTCTCCTCCTACCCTCAATCTTTCCCATCATCAGACTCACATATATAGAAAACAAATTAGCAGTTATTACCATGAGAAGTAGGGGTTCCCAGGTAGTGCTAGTGATAAAGAAACCACCTGCCAATAAATGAGATATAAGAGACCCAGGTTTGACCCCTGGGTCAGGAAGATCCCCTGGAGGAGGACATGGCAACCCATTCCAGTATTCTTGTCTGGAGAATCCCATGGACAGAGGAGCCTAGCTGGCTACAGTGCATGGGGTCACAAAGAGTTGGACATAACTGAAGCAACTTAGCATGCATGCATAAGAAGAGATTAAGCAGGTTCATGACAAATAGATGGGGATGCAATGGAAACAGTGAGAGACTTTATTTTTTTGGACTCCAAAATCACTGCAGATGGTGACTGCAGCCACGAAATTAAAAGACACTTGCTCCTTGGAAGGAAAGTTATGACCAACCTAGACAGCATACTAAAAAGCAGAGACATTACTTTGTCAACAAAGGTCCATCTAGTCAAGGTTATGGTTTTTCCAGTGGTCATGTATGGATGTGAGAGTTGGAGTATAAAGAAATCTGAGCTCAGAAGAATTGATGCCTTTGAACTGTGGTGTTGGAGAAGAGTCTTGAGAGTCCCTTGGACTGCAAGGAGATCCAACCAGTCCATCTTAAAAGAAATCAGTCCTGAGTGTTCATTGGAAGGACTGATGCTGAGGCTGAAACTCCAATACTTTGGCCACCTGATGTGAAGAACAGACTCACTGGAAAAGAGCCTGATGCTGGGAAAGATTGAAGGCGGGAGGAGAAGGGGAGGACAGAGAATGAGATGGTTGGATGGCATCACCGACTCAATGGACATCAGTTTGAGTAAACTCTGGGAATTGGTGTTGAACAGGGAAGTCTGGCGTGCTACAGTCCATGGGGTCGCAAAGAGTTGGACAGGACTGAGTGACTGAACTGAACTGATTCAATAAAAAAATAAACACTTAAAATATATTTTTTTAATATTTACAACTGAAGAGTACTGAGGTGTTATGACTTCTCAAAACTTGAAAAGTGAAGGGTGTCCATACATTTTTGGAAAATAGAACATTGCAGTAATAACAACATTTCAAATGAGTAAATATTATTATGTCTTATTAGTTCTACTGATCATATGTAATTAGCTGTGGTTCAGTTGCATCTTAGATTAATAATTGAATGAATTTGTCTACTTCTGTAATTAAAAAGCTCTGGGAAATCCTGAACCTGTCCGCTGTAACAGTCTGAAAGCTTTCTACATGAGGCTGTCAGTAGCCTACCCTGAGTCCAGTCTTGAGTGTGTTAATATCTTAAAGTAACTACTGCAGTCCTTTCCCACAGGCCTCCCTTTCTGTGTTTAGGACACAAACCTAACCTGTAGCTGATTTCAGAATCTTTATGGAAACATGAGAATAAAATAAAGCCTGTCTTCAGTTGGGGCTTCCCTGGTGGCTCAGGGGTCAAGAGTCAGCCTGCCGGTGCCGGAGATGTGGGCTGATCCCTGGGTGGGAAAGATCCCCTGGAGAAGGAAATGGCAACCCACTCCAGTGTTCCTGCCTGGGAAATCCCATGGACAGAGGAGCCTGGAGGGCTACAGTTCATGGGGTTGCAGAGTCACACACAACTTAGTGACAAAAAAAAAAACAAGAAAACAATGATAATAACATTTCAGTTGATACAGATTTCACATGGATCTGATTTACTAGCAGTAATTCTTAAACATAAAATGTCTTCTGAGAGTTCATGAAAATACTCATATGAAAAGAAAATGTGGTAACGTCTGTGCCTTGGTAAAGAAGATAATAAAGCCATTTCAAAAGACATTTTAAGAAATGATATCTCAAATTATAGTAACATTCCAAGTAAATACCAAGAAAATGGTAAATAAAATGTAAGTGAAGAGATTCAGAGTACTGAAGGAGGTCTTAGGCATTTATGCTTTTACAGAACTCCTTAAGTCTGATGCACTTTTCCTAATTGAAAACCATTAGCATAAAAAATGCTAGATTCAGCTAAGACTGTGAATCAGCAAACATTTAAAATACCTGCAGTAGTGACTGATAGTACTGTGCTACAGTTGCTTCTTATCTTCAGGCAAAGTCTCTTCAGACCTGATAAATACAGAAATGTTTGACAAACTTTTGATATGAAGCATATCAGTATTTTCTCCAAGTTTAAAAGATACTATAAAAAGTGAGGGTATTGGCAAATCTGTAAGGACTTCGCATAGAAAACACAATTTTAAATTATTGATATTATTCAATAAAGTCAATATGAATATGATTTTCCCTTTATGGCTTTAGCTAGAGGAAAGTTAAGCATATCTTCTAATTAAATATCTCTTCCATTCCTGCTCAGCAGTAGTAACATACCAAATAAGTCAACTTCTTTCTAACATCCCTCTATTTGTAAGATGAAAGAGCACATCTTGGAGATATTCCCAGGTAACCACTGGTATTATATCAAAATCAGTTACTGGCATGAAAGCTACACCATAGACGTTGTTTTGTTTCATTTGTTCTATTGTCAGATCGGGATAGGATCTGTGGAAGTAGAAAAAACAAATTACTATATGAGACATGCGTGTCCAGGCATGCTCAGTCCCATCTGACTCTTTTTGACTGCATGGACTCTAGCCCGCCAGGCTCTTCTGTCCATGGAATTTCCCAGGCAAGAATATTGGTGTAGGTTGCCATTTCCTGCTCCAAGACGAAGTATGGACCCTCTTCAAATAGGATCATGAATGCTTGAAAACATTAAGTGGTTACATATTGCATCTAAATTACAATAAAATATTTGATAGTAAACATACAACATAACAAGAAAACAAACTTAGCTGTTTTATAAGAGAGACATGTTTGTTTCCCTCAGTAATAAAGGGGCGCTTGCTTGCGCCGCACATATACTAAAACTGGAACAATACAGTGACGATTAGTATGGCCCTGCGCAAGGAAGACGCACAAATTCGTGACGCGATCCATATTTTACCGACTCACGTTGTTGTATGGCAGAAACTAACACAACATTGTAAAGCAATTATCCTCCAATTAAAAAGTAAAAATTAAAAAAAAGGGATAAGGTGAACATAAAGAACAAAAAAATCACAGTGGCAAAACAGAACGTGGCAGATCACACATAAAAAGGATATTCCTTCATACTGGAAACGTAGTAAGAAAGTAAATCACCCATTAAAATCGGCTGAACTTTGCTAAGATTTTAACATATCTCAGAGCTTTTTGGACTCAGATATTGTAAGCTAGTAAATAAATTTCAACTTTTGTCCTTTATTATGCTCCAGTACTCTTGCTTGGAAAATCCCATGGATGGAGGAGCCTGGTAGGCTGCAGTCCATGGGGTCCTGAAGAGTCAGACACGACTGAGCGACTTCACTTTCACTTTTCACTTTCCTGCATTGGAGAAGGACATGGCAACCCACTCCAGTGTTCTTGCCTGGAGAATCCCAGGGACGGGGGAGCCTGGTGGGCTGCCATCTATGGGGTCGCACAGACTCGGACACGACTGAAGCGACTTAGCAGCATGCTCATTCAAATTCTGTAACAAACTGAAAACTTACTTGGCAAAAACCATCAGAATATTGCAAGGTAATTATTCTCCAATTAAATAAATTACTTTAAAAGGTATGTTTCAGATGTCTGTGAGGTTCACTAATTTTATAATACCAAATATAAGTTCATAATACCAAAGATTACTAATATATAATTATACTGTAATTAATATATTGTTAATATATGTTATGACTTATTACCAAAAATACAATATATACTGTTAACATCATTAATATAACAATGTAACATATATATGTATTCATTGTTATTAATAATATACTCAAATGATTGATCAATCAATTTTTTTAGACTCTCGATTTCAGTTTCAACATGGTAAATAATGAATGTTTTCCCCACAAAGACAGAGATTTGTGGGAGTTGTCAAAAAGTTTTAACAATGTACAGCACCTCAGGACAAAATGCAAACAAACATACACACACAAACACACGCACATTGACTTCTCTTTTCCTTTAAAAACATAAGGCATACATACGTGATTCTACTCCTATGTCACTGAAAGTGACACTGTTAGCGGCTCGGTCCTGACTCTTTGTGACCCCGTGGACTGTAGCCCACCAGGCTCATCCATCCATGGGCTTCTCCAGGCCACAATTCTGCACTGGGTTGCCCTTCCATTCTCCAGGGGATCTTCCTGACCCAGGGAGTGAAGGCAGGTCTGCATTGCAGGCAGATTCTTCACCAACTGAGCGAGCCATCAGGGAACTGATGTAACGTGCTGTATGCAGTGAGACATCTCTTCCTGGTTTGTCCGGCCTTTACTGCTGAAGCCCCGTAACCCAGGACAGCTCTCACACAGGCCCGCGGAGACGAGAGGCGGGGAACCGAGCACTTCCGGTCGTTACACCAGCACGTCAGCAGACTTGCAGAGCGTGTAATACAGCTTAAATCGGAGGCAAAACAGATTCTATGATCACTTTGATTCACCACGAGGAGTCAAGAAACGACATACTTAGTCTGCAATCATATCAGATCAGATCAGATCAGATCAGTCGCTCAGTCGTGTCTGACTCTTTGCGACCCCATGAATTGCAGCACGACAGGCCTCCCTGTCCATCACCAACTCCTGGAGTTCACTCAGACTCACGTCCATCGAGTCAGTGACGCCATCCAGCCATCTCATCCTCTGTTGTCCCCTTCTCCTCCTGCCCCCAATCCCTCCCAGCATCAGAGTCTTTTCCAATGAGTCAACTCTTCACATGAGGTGGCCAAAGTACTGGAGTCTCAGCTTTAGCATCATTCCTTCCAAAGAAATCCCAGGGCTGATCTCCTTCAGAATGGACTGGTTGGATCTCCTTACAGTCCAAGGGACTCTCAACAGTCTTCTCCAAGACCACAGTTCAAAAGCATCAATTCTTCAGCGCTCAGCCTTCTTCACAGTCCAACTCTCACATCCATGCATGTCCACTGGAAAAACCATAGCCTTGACTAGACAAACCTTTGTTGGCAAAGTAATGTCTCTGCTTTTGAATATGCTATCTAGGTTGGTCATAACTTTCCTTCCAAGGAGTAAGCATCTTTTAATTTCATGGCTGCAGTCACCATCTGTAGTGATTTTGGAGCCCAGAAAAATAAAGTCTGACAGTGTTTCCACTGTTTCCCCATCTATTTCCCATGAAGTGATGGGACCGGATGCCATGATCTTCGTTTTCTGAATGTTGATAGCTCATAATAAAGTGCATCAGTGCATTAATTTTACCTGTCTTTCGTAGGTGAATGCTTTCAGTACCTTGATAGAAGGCTTCTAAAACAAATTTAAAAAACTATATTTTTCCAGCCTTGTTGGGATATAGTTGATATATATAATATTGTATAAGTTTAAGATGTACAACATAATGATTTAATATGTTAAATGATTACTATAATAAGTTTAGTTAATAGCCATCATCTCACATTTAAAAGTAAAACTATGATTTTCATACAGATAAAAAAATGACCTCCTGTAAAAGATTTAACTAACTTCTTATTAATGAAGAAACAACATATATTACAATTAAAGCTAGAATATTTTATTGTTTGAATTTGCTATGTACAAAAATATCTTATGTAATATATTATGCTGTTTCTATTTTATAGCTAATTGTATTTATAGATAAATATTTCTCCATTCTTCAAATTGAAATTTAATTCAATTTTTTAATTTAGTCCCCAAAAGAAGGTTGGATTTTTTTTTAAATGCATTTTTGTATTTAGGCAATTTTATCTATGTTCCATATTCTATTATTAGCACTAATTTTAGTATTCATGCTAGTCAGCACTTTGAAGCTGACCTTAAAGTCATTAACCTCTTTAACTTAAAAAAACATTTAGCTCCATTCTATCATAGGTACTTTTCAATATGACCAAAACCTGGCCCTGGCCCTTGGTCAGAACTACTGTATTAACAAGACTTTGTATGTTAGCTTTCTCACACTGACCCTAATCTTTATTATATTATTGTTGTTGTTTGGTCTCTCAGTCGTGTCCAATTCTTTGTGACCCCATGGACTGCAGCATACCAGGCCTCGCTGTCCATCACCAACTCCCAGCGTTTACTCAAACTCATGTCCATTGAGTCAGTGATGCCATCCGAATGCCATCCAACCATCTCATCCTCTGTCATCCCCTTTTCCAGTCTTTCCCAGCATCAGGGTCTTTTCAAATGAGTCAGTTCTTCACAGTAGGTGGCCAAAGTATTGGAGCTTCAGCTTCAACATCAGTCCTTCCAATGAATATTCAAGGTTGATTTCCTTTAGAATTGACTGCTATGTTCCACTGTATAGAAAGACTCAAATTGATAGAATGAATTATTGTACATATTTCCAAATTTACCTAGGTAACTGTGATATACTGCATAGGAACTTCATGTATATATTTTTTTTGTCTGTATAGGCTAAAATCAAACATAAAAGTTGACTTTTTTTGCTTTCACTATCATAACTTTAATTTAGGTCTTTTCAGTACTACCATTCTAACGGTCAGAGAAATCACAGAGAAACAGACTGTGTGGAAAGATATGAGGACAAAAGAAGACTTTTGTATAGTACTCGCATTTAACTTCACTTAATTCAATTTTACATGAACACAAAAGCCTGGAGAACTGCCAAAAGGTTTATTAATATTAACGGAGTCATTTACTGTTTCAGTTCCTAGAAAGCATATTACAGAATCTGCTACACCTTTCCTAATGTCTATAATTATCTACTTGCTATTTCAATGAAGTATCACCTTCTTTAAGTCAATAAATTTAAAACAATTTGGAAACATGGAGATATTATTAACTTCAATACAAACGTGTTAACACAAGTTTTTACATAAAGCATTTTACTAAAAATATTTAATTACTTTGTAAAAGGCATACTTAGGCCATTTTGCTTATGAAAAGTGTCCATCAAATAAATAAATCTGCAGAGTCAGTTCTTGATGTCATTCATTGTCACTGAGCCATTTCTGACTGTTTTTGAGATCCCATGGACTGTAGCCTGCCAGGCTTCTCTGTCCACGGGATTTCCCAAGCAAGAATACTGGAATGGATTGCCATTTCTTTCTCCCAGGGATTTCCCCAAACCAGAGATTCAACTTCCATCTCCTATATTGGCAGGCAGGTTCTTTACCACTCTAACACCTGTTGTTGTTGCTATTCAGTCACTCAGTCATGTCTGACTCTTTGCCACCTCATGGGCTGCAGCATGCCAGGCGTCCCTGCCCATCACCATCTCCCAGAGCCTATTCAAACACGTGTCCATTGAGTCAGTGATGTCATCAAACCATTGTGTCCCCAGACATCTTCTTTTCCTCCTGCCTTCAATCTTTCCCAGCATCAGGAACTTTTCCAGTGAGTTGGCTCTTCACATCAGGTGGTCAAAGTATTGGAGTTTCAGCTTCAACATTAGTCCTTCCAATGAATATTCAGAGTTGACTTCCTTTAGGATTGACTGAATGGATATCCTTGCAGTTAAAGGGACTGTCAAGAGTCTTCTCCAACACCACAGTTAGAAAGCATCAGTTCTTTGGTGCTCAGCCTTCTTTATGGTCCAATTCTCACATCCACACATGACTCCTGGAAAAACCATAGCTTTGACTATAGGGGCATTTGCTGACCAAGTAATGTCTCTGGTTTTTAATACACTGTCTAGGTTGGTCATAGCTTTTCTTCCAGGGAGCAAGCATTATTTAATGGTGATTTTGGGGCCCAAGAAAATAAAGTCTCTCACTTTTTCCATTATTTCCCCATCTATTTGCCATGAAGTGATGGGACCGGATGCCATGATCTTAGTTTTCTGAATGTTGATTTTTAAGCCAGTTTCTTCACTCTCTTCTTTCACTTTCATCAAGAGGACTTTCATCAAGAGGCTCTTTAGTTCCTCTTCACTGTCTGCCATAAGGGTGGTGTCATCTGCATATCTGAAGTTAATGATACTTCTCCCGGCAATCTTGATTCCAGCTTGTGCTTCCTCCAGCCCAGCGTTTCTCATGGTGTACTCTGCATAGAAGTTAAGTAAGCAGGGTGACAGTACACAGCCTTGGTGCCCTCCTTTTCCAATGGAACCAGTCCTTGTTTCATGCCAGTTCTAACTGTTGCTTCCTGACCTGCACACAGTTTTTGAAGGAGGCAGGTAAGGCAGTCTGGTATTTCTATCTCTTTAAGGATTTTCCAGTTTGTTGTCACCCACACAATCAAAGGGTTTAGCATAGTCGTTGAAGCAGAAGTAGATGTTTTTCTGGAATTCTATTGCTTTTTCTATGATCCACTGGCTGTTGTCAATTTGATCTCTGTTTCCTCTGCCTTTTCTAAAACCAGCATGAACATCAGGAAGTTGTTGATTCAAGTACTGCTGAAGGCTGGCTTGGAGAATTTTGAGCATTACCTTGCTAGCATGCAAAATGAATGCAATTGTGTGGTAGTTTGAACATTCTTTGACATTGCCCTTCTTTGGGATTGCAAAGAACACTGACCTTTTCCAGTCCTGTGACCACTGCTGAGTTTTCCAGATGTGCTGGCATTTTGAGTGCAGCACTTTCACAGCATCATCTTTTAGGATTCAAAATAGATAGCTGGAATTCCATCACCCCAGCTAGCTTTGCTTGTAGCAATGCTTCCTAAGGCCCACTTGACTTCACACTCCAGGATCTGGCTCTTTGTCAGATATTGTGCCACCTGGGAAGCCTGTTATTCAGTTAGCAAAACTCTAATACCATTTTCCAACTTAATTATGCTAATGCTTAACTTTAGGAGTTTTATTAACTGCATTGAAAATGAATTAAAAAAATTTTTCTGACATATTGCTAGAAGCTCTCAAGTCAAGATGAATATGATTAAAGTTAAATTGTCCATATAACATTGTTATCCAAATCAGAACAATTTAAAAAAGGAAAAAAGATACTTTTAATAAATTATATGAAACATTGATATAGAGTGACATGAAAAACTGGTATGAAACTGGACTGCTCCTGTTAATCTAAACCATATGATAATTTATTCATTTTTATAACAAATATAAAGGAAAAAAGTTAAGATCTTGATTATTATGGCTTAATATAATTCAATATTTTTGATAGCTAAAATTATGTATCAGATAGGAATTTTGGCAAAGGGAGGATTTTAATTAATCAATCATGTTTGAGTACAAGTATCAAATGTTTAAAATTTGGTAATTTTATGTAAGAATTAATAATAAAAGATATAATTCTAACAATTTTGTCAGACTTTATGACTGAATATTTTCCATGTTCATAAATAAATTACATACTGTAAAACAAATCAATATATTTGAGTATAAAATGGCATGCATCAATAGGAGATAGATCAAAAGATTTTAAACGATGAAATTTGATGTGGATTGATATGAATTTGAGTAAATATTTATTGAACAGGTTTGACAAAAGAGGTTTTAAACTCATCAATACTTATAAATATGCTATATCTATGTGCGTGAGTGCTCAGTCGTGTCCGATTCTTTGTCACCCTGTGGACTGTAACCCTAGGCTCCTCTCTCTGCTGGATTCTCCAGGCAAGAATACTGGAGAGGTTTGCCGTTTCCTCCTGCAGGAGATCTTCCCAACCCAGGGACTGAAACTTTGTCCCCTGCCTCTCTTGTGTTTGTAGGCGGATTCTTTTCCACTGAGTGACTTGGGACGTCCCACCTGTATCCCTGCCTATCTCTACCATCTCTATCTCTGTTTTTTTTTTTTTCAAATTAAGTCTGGAAGAATAATGGGAAATTTTATTCCTTTTTATATTCTGTGAATTTTTAAATGTTTGAAAATTTAGTCCTAGAAAGTATTTGTCTTTACGGAATTGGCTTCATTCACCTGTAGTTTTGGCTGTTAAAGAAGGATGTCCTTTTCATAAAATGATACATCCTAGAGATGACTTCTGAGAATTCAAAAGATAATGAAAGAGGTGTGTGTTTGAGGGTTGGGAGCAGCTTTAATGTCCAGAGTATTTTAATAAAGAATTTGATGGCATCATTGTTTCCCTTGGACTTGCCCTCAAGAGCCTCAATTGAAAAGTGAAAGTGAAAGACACCCAGTCGTGTTTGACTCTTTGCAACCCCACGGACTATACATTGCATGGGATTCTCCAGGCCAGAATACTGGAATGGGTAGCCTGTCCCTTCTCCAGTGGATCTTCCTGACTCAGGAATTGAACCAGGGTCTCCTGCATTGCAGGAGGATTCTTTACCAACTGAGCTGGGAAGCTCTTAAGAGCCTATGTTCCTTGTAAATAGTCAGAGAATGGAAGAGTGGAGATGGTTAAGCAATTGATCTAACTCCTTGTTTCTAATGCTTATGCTTCCTTCTGCTCAGAAACAGACTCAGAAATGTAGACAAGATAAAGAAGTTGAAGACTTTAGGAATGCTTATGGTGCCTTTATTATTTTAATAAACACTTTTAAAAAATGCATTACATATTAGGCATGTTTTAAACACTTGTAACATTATTCCCACTCTTAAGTTTTATATAAGCCTTCTGAAATAAGTACTGTTATCTCCATTTTGAAATTTGTCAAATTAAGGCATGACAAAATGTGAGGGCTGGGACTTGCAACCAAGTAATCGCTTTTCAGTCTGCAGGGGCTTCCCCTGTGGCTCAGCTGGTAAAGAACCCACTTGCAGTGTGGGACACCTGGGTGCAATCTCTGGGTTGGGAAGATGCCCTGAAGAAGGGAAAGGCACCCCACTCCAGTATTCTGGCCTGGAGAATCCCATGGACTATATAGACTATGGAGTAGCAAAGTGTTGGACATGACTGAAGACTCTCACTTCACTTCCGAGGCCCTTACCTTTAAGGAGGGGCATCCCCCAGGACAATCATTTAAAATTGTCTCTTTGGTGCTTCGGTGCCTTACTGAAGAAAGGCATTGTGCCAAGGTTCAGGTTTGATGAGGGTCATGGCTTTCTTTTTTCAAGAGGAGGAAGGAAATGAGAAATGGAAGAGAATTTGAAGCATGCCTTAAAGACACACTCTCAGGAAGATCAGTTATAGGAAGAGTTTATACAAAAGTTAATTACTTGGGCATTGAATACTTTTAAATAATTAAGCACCCCCAAATCCATTGAAAATACTTCAGGTAATCCCCAAGGTGCAAGTACTCTGGTGAAAAAACTATATCAGGCTTCTCTGGAGCGGCAGATGGTAAAGACTCTGCCTGCAGTCCAGGAGACCGGGGTTTGATCCTTGGGTTGGGAAAATTCCCTGGAGAAGAGAATGGCTACCCGTTCCACTATTCTTATCTAGAGAAGTTCATGGACACAGAAGTCTGGCAGGCTATAGTCCATGGGTTCACAGAATGTCATATTCGACTAAGCTACTATACATGACTAAAACCTATATGGTGCTCTTTTAATTTAATTTACTGACAAATTGCAAATTAATTAATTAATTTAAAGATTAGTGGCAAATCACAAGACAAGAGAAATTCCTGAAGCAATTTTATATCTGAGTCTGAAAACAGCATCTCTATTATGTGTCTACCTTAATTCCATTTATAATTTCTGCTATGTATATGAAGTAAAAGCAAATTTTATGTGTGTTTTACTGTTATGTTTAGCTTTTGATTGTCTATCATTTAACTTTCTGTTGCAGATTGGAAAATTAAACATAGAAAAGTCTCAGTCTGATTATTAGTTTAATTATGATGGGTATATTTATATGAATGAGAAAAAGTAATCTTGTATGATAATTAAAAATAAACTCTTTAGTATAACTCAAGTCACAGAGAGTCAACCAGAGAGGTTTTACAAGATTTTAAGAACCATTCAGAGTGACTTCCATTTTATGTGCTTATAAATATGTATGATATTATTTTATTATTCTGTCAGAATATTAAAAACATTAAAAAAATCTCTAATGAAGCTTAGGGAAAAGTGCAAAAGTCACTTACCATATTGGCTAAATGAAATGCAAAGAAATGCATTAAATCTTTTTAAGAGGTTGAAAGTGATATCTAAATTGCTATAATTTGTGTTGCATTCAAGTGGTTATAGTTAAGAAAAAAAAAGACAGTTTAAATCTAATTAAATGTACTAAGCACTATGCGAAAAGAGACCATGTCCTGGACTTAATTACGGTCAGCGGTTTTCAAAGGGAGACCCTAAAATATAATTTCCTTTCATTCTAGTGATACTCAGAAACACAAACTATGTCAGAATGAATATCACACTTTTCAAGTGGAATCTTATTTTTACTTAGAGACATCTAGCCTTTATTTTTAAGTTAACTGCATTTTATAAAGAAAGGAATTATATTTGTTTATGTTTATAATGTGCAATGGAATTTATTTCTCTGATTTCAACACCACAGTGTATGCTAGAATGAGTTTTTATTTTTTTCGTTTATGAGACATTACAGAACATTAACAGAGAAGGGTAAGAAATTAAAAGATAAAAATCAATGTGAAAGTAATTGGTCTATAATTTAGGACATCTGAAACCCTAAATGGTATTTAATAGCATTTCCTGAAACACATTAGATTATCACATCTTGGTTTTGCAGTTGCAAAAATCTTGTTGAAATCTATTCAATAAAGGTCTTGTACCTTGCTGGCTTATTCATTGCAACTAATTTTTAAAAGTAATGAATTTCTGTCTGCCTTATGTAAATGACTTAGCTGACGGGCCAGTAATCCCAAGATTATTACGAGATTGCAAATGCAATTGTGTAATTTTCTTCTAAATTAGGAAAATGCAATTTACCACAATCACGATACTCTTTTAAGAATTTTTTAAAATACTACACTATATATTTTTACCTCTATTTCTCTAAACACAAAATTGTTTGAAGAAAGTAATCCTGGGGTTTTAGATGTCTCTATAGCCTGCTGAAATTAAGTTAAGTCTATAGTACACTAGGTTACCCACTCCAGCATTCGTGCCTGGAGAGTTCCAAGGATGCAGGAGACTGGCAGGCTACAATCCATGGGGTCATAAAGAATAGGACACAACTGAGTGACTAACACACACACACACACACACACATATTCCCCTAGGGATAATTTTTATCAATAACTTCTGGGGATGTTAGATTTCCAGATAGTGACTGGAAAGCATATTGTTTAAAGCGACCTGATGTCAATTATCGGTACCATTTTTACTATCAGCATTTTCACTAGCATTTCTCCCTTCTTGAATCATCAAATACTTCTTTGGGCTCTTTTATCTAAACCTTTTTTCCCTTGCCTACTGTGATTATTTAAGTTAATATGTGCTTTTTTTCCCATTTGTATTTGGTCTTATAAGTACTACACTTTCCTTTGTAGCTCATATTTGCAAGTATAATTTTAAAGCTTATTATAATTAATATCAAATTTATGAAATTTGTTATTTTCAGAGGGCTGGTGTTCAAAATGTTGTGGCTTCTTTGGCATGAGAGAATACCCATAACATACCAAGGATATCACACACACACACACACACACACACGCACAGTCTCTCATTTACTTTCTTGAAAGTTAAAATGAAATTGCATTGGAGCATATTCATGGTCTCCAGAGTTTAAACAAAAGCTGGAAGCTCATTTAGTTAAATTTTTTTCCCTTTTAGCTAGTAACCCATGGCAGTGTGCAAGAATATGTAGCATTTTTTAAATATTATAATGCTTCATGTATTTCCATGGGATTTATCATCCTTTATTTTCCAGTTTTCTTACCTTGCCTAGTTTGAGCTGTGAACAGAAATCAGTGCTTTCCTGACTTGCCATTGTATTCTGAAGCACTCAGTAAAAGTTTTTGACTGGATACATTTCTTATAGGAGGCTTCCCTTGTGGCTCAGCTGGTAAAGAATCCACCTGCAACGCAGGAGACCTGGGTTTGATCCCTGGGTTGGGAAGATCCCCTGGAGAAGGGAAAGCCTACCGAATCCAACATTCGGGCCTAGAGAATTTCATGGACTGTATAGTCCATGGGGTCCCACAGAGTCGGACAGGATTGAGCAACTTTCACTTTACTTACATTGTTTGAGAAGTATTACAGTAAGTATTTAAGTATTTTCTATATATGAAATAAAATGTTTATTCTTACCCAACACTATTATTTAACACACACTATTATTTTTGCAACTTTTCTAAAAATCTAAAATTATTCCAACAGTTAATTAGGGGCCATCTCATCATGGACATTAATGCAGAACTCAAGCAGTAATCTAGATATGTTATGGTTACATTTCTCTTTCTAAGAACCAAAAGAATCTATAAGTTTCTTGACTAAATTCTGAATAGAGCCAAATAAGCTATATATTTTTAAAAGAATCAAATTAGCATTCCACATCTATTCTATTATTCTATACACATGAATTCACATTTTAAGCACTATGAGGGAAAGTCTTGTGTTTCTAAAATATATACTTGAAGGAAATTTTTGCAATAGGTTTCTAACTTGTTTCATGGTCTTGGGCCTTATGACCAAAGTTTTCTCTGCTACCATATTACTATGCTTTGGAAAATACTGAAAAAAAATTAAAATGTTATTATGCTTTTGAAAATTGATGCTTTTGAACTGTGGTGTTGGAGAAGACTCTTGAGAGTCCCTTGGACTGCAAGGAGATACAACCAGTCTATCCTAAAGGAAATCAGTCCTGAATATTCATTGGAAGGACTGATGCTGAAGCTGAAGCTCTAATACTTTGGCCACCTGATTCGAAGAGCTGACTCATTGGAAAAGACCCTGATGCTGGGAAAGATTGAGGGCAGGAGGAGAGGGGGATGACAGAGGATAAGATGGCTGGATGGCATCATCGACTTGATGGACATGAGTTTGAGTAAACTCTGGGAGTTGATGATGGACAGGGAGGCCTGGCGTGCTGCAGTCCATGGGGTGGAAAAGAGTCGGACACGACTGAGCGACTGCACAGAGCTTCTGGTGGATGGGGCTAAGAGGCATGTGCAGGCTCCCTGGTGGAAGGGTCTCACTCCTGCCCTCTTGTGGGTGGCGGTGGTTTAGTCGCTCAGTCCTGTCTGACTCTTATAACCCGGTGGACTGGAGCCTGCCAGCCTCCTCTGTCCATGGGATTCTCCAGGCAACAATACTGGCTGCTGCTGCTGCTGCTGCTAAGTCGCTTCAGTCGTGTCCGACTCTGTGCGACCCCATAGACGGAAGTCCACCAGGCTCTCCCACCCCTGGGATTCTCCAGGCAAGAACACTGGAGTGGGTTGCCATTTCCTTCTCCAATGCATGAAAGTGAAAAGGAAGTCGCTCAGTCGTGTCCGACTCTTAGCGACCCCATGGACTACAGCCTAACAGGCTCCTCCAACCATGGGATTTTCCAGGCAAGAGTACTGGAGTGGGATGCTATTTCCTTCTCCAGGAGATCGTCCCAACCCAGGAATCGAAACCGGGTCTCCTGCATTGCAGGCAGATTCTTTACCAACTGAATTGCTAGGTGGAGTTGGGTCTTCTTCTGGTAGGCAGAGCCATTCTCAAAAAGTTTTTAAGCATCCTGTCTGCAGATTGATGGGTTGTGTTCCCATCCTGTTTGTTGTTTGGCCTGAAGCATCCCAGCACTGGCGCAGACAGTCCCTTGGGAAGAGGTAGGCCCTGGGGAAGAAATAGCAGCCTCCAGGGAGGCTCCGGCCAATGAGGTCTCACCAGAGATGCCGCTGCTGGTGGCTTTGTCCCTCCTGCCTCCCGCGGCCCATGGGAGACCCTCTGAGATGAGCAGGTTAGCAGATAGTTCTGCCCCCATCTCCTAGGTCTCTGCTTTTTCCCCTGGATCCTAGTGTGGGTGAAACCTTTTGTATACCATACGAGAAGAGAGTTTCTGTTTCCCCAGTCCTGCAGACTTCCTGTGATGAGAACCTGCTGGACCTTAAAGCCAGATTCTCCTGGGGCGCCTCCTCCATTGCCAGAGCCCCCGAGGTTGGGAAGTCTGACGTGGGGCTTAGGATACTTACTCCTGGGGGAGAGCTGCTATGATATACTCATTTTCCAGTCTGTGGCTCTCCCATCCGGTGGGTGTGGGATTTAATTTTATCGTGATTGCACCCCTCTTACCATCTTGTTTGTCTTTGGATGTAGGGTATCTTTTTTGGTACTTTCCAACATTTTTTTTTTTTTGGTCAATGGTTGTTCATCAGTTAGTGGTGGTTTTCATACTTTTGTAAGAAAAGATGAGCTAATATTCTTCGACTTTGCCATATTGCAGGCTAAAACCTCTCATAATCTCATTGCTAAAAGTGAAAAAACATTTTTTCTACCAACTTCGTTATCTAGTCACATTCAGTGAATACATATATATGTATATATATAGTTGTATATATCCTTAAAGAAATATTTTTATAAATGGCAGTACATTAAATACAGTATGTATTTTTCACATAACATATCTTTAAAAACCTTGTATATACGTGTGAATATGTTTTAAAGGTTATCTAACTCAACTTATACAAGGTTATATAACTGTGTATATACTTGTGAATATGTTTTAAAGGTTATCTAACTCAACTTATAACAATTGATACAATATTAATTAACACTCTTTTACTGATGAACATTTAGACCAATTGTGAAATTAGCGTTTTTACATTCAAAATTTTCTATTCCTCACCAAAAAAGAAAACAGAATTTCTATTCCCTCATTTTTTATGTATTCCTGCATGCAGGTTAATTTTTATTTTTTAAATTGGCAATGTTTGAACTCATATTTTTTATAAACTAAACTTTGAATATTATTCCCTGATTTAAAGAAAAGAATGAAGATTTATTTATTTTAGTTCAGTTTTGTAATTTCAGTGTTTTTAAGATAAAAATATAAACTTTCTCTTGTGAGCAGAATTGCCTTTACCTCCAAATATATGGCATTTACTCCTCAGTTTATCAGTTCTATCAACTTGCCATCATCTATTTCAACTATGTAGATATTTCTACAAAAGTTATCATCAGGTATCCTAAAATCACAGTTATACAACTCTGAGTGGCAATATTCATTATGTAAAAGTTTAATTTATAATAATTTTTTGTACCACCCAATTGAATTTTAGTTTAATTTAACACTGCTAAATTGCATTTAAACATAGATTATTTTATCAAAGACTAGTACACAGTGGAGCTAAGCTGAAAACAGATAAGCCACAAAAGAAGAAATTACCCCACTAAAGTAGTTCTCGAAATCCAGATTAAAGATGTGACCAAATCTATAAATAGCACTAATTAAGTTTGATATGCACTCAAAAATTAAAGTCTATTTAGGAAAAAAGTTATTAAATATGTACCATGTGAATGAAGAAGAAAATATTGCATCACCGAGAAATGAAGGGAGAAAGCAACCTAAATCAAGCTCTATCCTGATTTCTGTTTAAGGCATTAGGTTAAGAAATCTATTAATGTCTATTAAATAATTTAATAGAAAATATTAAAATAATGAAAATCAACATTTCCTAAAAGTGTACATTTTAATTTGGGTGTTTCTATTTTACTTGTGTGGGCCTTGATGACTCACATGGTAAAGAATCTGCCTGCAATGAAGGAGACCCAGGATTGATTCCTGGGTTGGGAACATGCCTTGGAGAAGGGAAGGGCAACCCACTCCAGTAACCTTGACTGGAGAATCCCATGGACAGAGGAGCCTGGTTGGCTACAGTCTGTGGGGTCACAAGAGTTTGGCATGACTGAGTGACTAACACACACGTTTGACTTTTAAAAAACTTTTTAAAGTTCTTTTAGCACACATAACACTTTTATATCTTGTTTCATCTTTATGTCAGTCTGGTGCACAGGTAAGGAAGATAATCCCTCCATTTCACAAATGAGTGACTTAAAATACTTAGATACTAATTGGGTACAGCTAATTAAGAGCTAAAAATAAAACTGCTTTCAGAGGTGGGATTGGAGTGTGTGCTTCTGAGTGCTGAGCCTTCAAATCTTGCCAGCAAATCATTTTCTCTTTGATGATAAATCATTCTAATTTTAATCTTTTCTTTAAAATAATTTTAGACTTACATAAAAATTAAAGTTATAGTACAAAAAACTGGTATATATATTTATGCATTTACTTGTAAGATGCATTTTGTTTTTAGACCAGTTTTAGGTAACAGAAAAGTTGGTAAGATAGTAGAACCTCATATGTCTGGCAGCTAATTTCCTTCAGCATTAACAACTTATATTATTATGATACACTGTTATAATTCATGAATTAATATTCATACATTGTTAACAAGCAGAGTCTGTCCTTAATTCAAAGGATTTAGATTTTTACCTAGTATGCTTTTTCCAGGATTCCATCCATGAAAATATATTATATCTAGTTGCCTTGTCTCCTTAGGCTCCTCGTGGCTGTGACAAATAACCAAACATTCTTTGCTTTTGATGATCCTGACAAAGTTGAGGATTAATGGTCAGGTTATTTTGTAGAATGTCTTTCTATTGGGATTTATCTGATATTTTTCTCACTATTAACCTGGAGCAATGTGTTTTGGGGAAGAAGACCAAAGAGGTAAAGTGTCATTTTCATCATATAATATCAAGGGCACATACTATCAACAGCTGATGTTAAACTTATCACCTGGATGAGGTAGAACTTGTCAGATTTCTCAAAGATAAGGATACTCTTTTTTTAACCCTCTTTCTACATTTCATTCTTTGAAAGGAACCCACTAGGCACAGTCCACACTTAGGGATTGGGGGTTTATCCTTTATGGATTTTTTTTTGCACAGGAGATTTATCTCTTCATCCAAATAATTCATTTCTTATAATATTTATTTATATCAGTGTGGATTTATGGAACTTCCCTTTAAAACTTGGGTTTAATCCAGTACAATTTACTGTTCAGGCTGATTCAGCTTTGGTCATTGAAAGCCTTTGTTGTTGGCTCCCTTTGTCGTATGTCCAGAAATTCTTGATATATTCACCAATAGTTGCTGTTACTGGAGAAGGAAATGGCAACCCACTCCAGTGTTCTTGCCTGAATATTCCTTGAACAGAGGAGCCTGTGGGCTGCCATCTATGGGGCCACACACAGTCGGACACAACTGAAGCAACTTAGCAGCAGCAACAGCAGCAGTTGCTGTTATTATTGCATTTAGTTTTTTTTAAGCACATCCTTATTTTCTGGCACTAGAGATGATTAAGACTCATTTTACATACTTTTCTGCCAAAGTTCTAAAGTCAGAACAAATTCCACAAATGTTCATGCTTTGTACTGTACTTTTTCATTCTGTCTCTTCTTTCTCTCTGTCTAGAATGTTTTTAATAATCTGCCACAAAGGCTTTTGCAATTTATTTCTTAATGTATTTTATAATACTCCTCAAAATGAGTATTAATATTGTATTTGAATCGGAAAATATCACCAGCTAGTCTACAGGCCTCATTTATAATTATAATTTTTTCACTATATATATATATATCTTGATTCAGGATTGAATTGGGGATCTCTCATTGCATTGATGTCATTGCTTTTTTCAGTAAACTTAAATCTGGAGTAGTTTTACTCCCTTTTTTTGGTTTTCTTCTATCATCTTGTCATTTGAATTATAAGAGCTTTTATTTTATGGAATGTCTCCCCATTTGGGTTAGTCTGATATTTTCTCATGATAAAATTATGGTTAACAATTTTGACAAGAATAGTACACAAATGATACATTATATTGGGAACTACAGATTTTTTTTTTTGGTTTCCTTACGGTGATATTAATTTCAATCATCTTCTATTACATTTTTAAAATGTAAATTTATTATTTTTCTAGTTAAAAAGTGTCAGTAGGAAGATAATTAAAGAGTATGTATGTTATTTTTAACTAAATTCTCATTTATTAGTTTCCGCATTTATTGATGATTTTTGTACTTTTCTATGTTGATTGTATCAAATGGTCATTTTCTAATATTATTCTTTCAGCATTGCATTTTATTATAATGAATAATTTTCTTCCTCTTCTATGTTTTATTTATATGATTGCTGATGCTGCTAAGTCACTTCAGTCGTGTCCAACTCTGTGCAACCCCATAGACGGCAGCCTACCAGGCTCCCCGGTCCCTGGGATTCTCAAGGCAAGAACACTGGAGTGGGTTGCCATTTCCTTCTCCAATGCATGAAAGTGAAGTGTGAAAGTAAAGTCGCTCAGTCGTGTCCGACTCTTAGCTACCCCATGGACTGCAGCCTACCAAGCTCCTCTGTCCATGGGATGATTATAGGAGTATAAACTCATTGATTGATTAAATGGTTCTAATTCATTATTGTAATTACTTGTTTTTTTTTCCCATTTTAATTTTATTTTATTTTTAAACTTTACATAATTGTATTAGTTTTGCCAAATATCAAAATGAATCTGCCACAGGTATACACGTGTTCCCCATCCTGAACCCTCCTCCCTCCTCCCTCCCCATACCATCCCTCTGGGTTGTCCCAGTGCACCAGCCCCAAGCATCCAGCATCGTGCACCGAACCTGGACTGGCATCTCATTTCATACATGATATTTTACATGTTTCAATGCCATTCTCCCAAATCTTCCCACCCTCTCCCTCTCCCACAGAGTCCATAAGACTGATCTATACATCAGTGTCTCTTTTGCTGTCTCGTACACAGGGTTATTGTTACCATCTTTGTTCCTGGTTTAACAAATATCTTTTCCAAGATAACATTTATATCATTTAGTATTTCCAGTTAATTTTTATATAACAGTATCTCAAGAAATGATTTTTAAGAAGATTGAGGCACAAAATTCTGACCAAAGTTTAAATCTTTTCTCCTATCAATAAATTATTAAATGTTTAAACTGTGTTAAATGAACAATGAAATAAAAATACAATGTTAAACAAAATTTAAGCATAATTTCTAGAAAATCCTTATATCATTTTAGTCAACCTAGATAAACAAACTAGAAGAATAACTTTCTTTTGCTTTCTTTTCCACAGAAAACGATCTTAGAAAGATTGGCTGAGACAATTAAGTTTGATTTCTAACCTGAGGCTACATTTTACCATGAAAACTTCAAATGAGGTGTTATGAATTTCTTCAACCTATATTTATCAAGCTCAAATTTCTCTAGACTTCATTTGGAGCAGACTTTACATAGTAATAACTACTGAACTTAGTGGATATTTGTAATTTCTGAAGGTAATCATCTCCCCTGCTTTAGTGCCTTCGTGCTGCGCTCAGTAAATTAAGAACAATAGATGATGATGGCTAAATAATTAATTCAGTGTAGAAAATCTGAGTAGAAGTTTTTTTCTTACTTTTTTTTTGTTTGTTTAAAATGATATATAATTAAGATTTTAAGAAAAAATTAAATATGGAAACAAACTTTATTGAAAAAAATAAAAAGTGTGTCATTGTTTATAACTTTTATAATATTATGTCCAGAGTCCTGGTTGAGTACTTCAACAAAACTAAAATAGCAGAAGTTGACTCCTCCCTTCTAAGTTGTCATTATATGCAGATAACATGATGCTCTGTATGGATAACCCTAGAGACTCCACCCAAAACCACTAGGACTGATACATTCAGCAAGATAGTAATATACAACACATGAAAGTGAAGTCGCTCCATTGTGTCTGACTCTCTGTGACCCCATGGACTGTAGCCTACCAGGCTCCTCTGTCCATGGGATTTTCCAGGAAATAGTCCTGGAGTGGGTTGCCATTTTCTTCTCCAGGGGATCTTCCGAACCCAGGGATCAAACCCTGGTCTACCGCATTGTAAACAAATGCTTCACCATCTGAGCCACCAGGGATGTCCAGTAATGATCTATTCCAAATCCTGAAAGATGATGCTGTGAAAGTGCTGCACTCAATATGCCAGCAAATTTGGAAAACTCAGCAGTGGCCACAGGACTGGAAAAGGTCAGTTTTCATTCCAATCCCAAAGAAAGGCAATGCCAAAGAATGCTCAAACTACCACACAATTGCACTCATCTCACACGCTAGTAAAGTCATGCTCAAAATTCTTCAAGCCAAGCTTCAGCAATATGTGAACCATGAACTTCCTGATGTTCAAGCTGGTTTTAGAAAAGGCAGAGGAACAAGAGATCAAATTGCCAACATCCACTGGATCATGGAAAAAGCAAGAGAGTTCCAGACAAGCATCTATTTCTGCTTTATTGACTGTGCCAAAGCCTTTAACTCTGTGGATCACAATAAACCGTGGAAAATTCTGAAAGAGATGGGAATACCAGACCATCTGATCTGCCTCTTGAGAAATCTGTATGCAGGTCAGGAAGCAACAGTTAGAACTGGACATGGAACAACAGACTGGTTCCAAATAGGAAAAGGAGTTCGTCAAGGCTGTATATTGTCACCCTGTTTATTTAACTTATATGCAGAGTACATCATGAGAAACACTGGCCTGGAAGAAACACAAGGTGGAATCAAGATTGCCGGGAGAAATCTCAATAACCTCAGATATGCAGATGACACCACCCTTATGGCAGGAAGTGAAGAGGAACTCAAAAGCCTCTTGATGAAAGTGAAAGAGGAGAGTGAAAAAGTTGGCTTAAAGCTCAACATTCAGAAAACGAAGATCATGGCATCCGGTCCCATCACTTCATGGGAAATAGATGGGGAAACAGTGGAAACACTGTCAGACTTTATTTTTCTGGGCTCCAAAATCACTGCAGATGGTGACTGCAGCCATGAAATTAAAAGACGCTTACTCCTTGGAAGGAAAGTTATGACCAACCTAGATAGCATATTCAAAAGCAGAGACATTACTTTGCCAACAAAGGTCCCTCTAGTCAAGGCTATGGTTTTTCCTGTGGTCATGTATGGATGTGAGAGTTGGACTGTGAAGAAGGCTGAATGCCGAATAATTGATGCTTTAGAACTGTGGTGTTGGAGAAGACTCTTGAGAGTCCCTTGGACTGCAAGGAGATCCAACCAGTCCATTCTGAAGGAGATCATCCCTGGGATTTCTTTGGAAGGAATGATGCTGAAGCTGAAACTCCAGTACTTTGGCCACCTCATGCGAAGAGTTGACTCATTGGAAAAGACTCTGATGCTGGGAGGGATTGGGGGCAGGAGGAGAAGGGAATGACAGAGGATGAGATGGCTGGATGGCATCACTGACTCGATGGATGTGAGTCTCAGTGAACTGCAGGAGATGGTGATGGACAGGGAGGCCTGGCGTGCTGCAGTTCACTGGGTTGCAAAGAGTCGGACATGACTGAGCGACTGATCTGAATCTGAATATGTATGTATATAAATACATAAAATATATTTAAACATATAAAATATATAAAAATAAAAAAAATATATAAATATATATTATATATATATAAATAGATCTAACATAAGCTCCAGCAATCCCATTCCCAGCATATATCCGGAAAAGACAAAAACTCCAATTCGTATATATATCCCAGTGTTCACAGCTGTACTCTTTACAGTAGCCACCACACGGAAGCAACTTAAATGTCCATCAACAAAGGAGTGAATTAAGAAGGTGTGCTGCATATAAAATGGAATTTTACTTATTAATAAAAAGAACTGAATAATGCCATTTGCAGCGACATGTGTGGGCCTGGAGACTGCCATACGGAGTGAAGTAAGATAGAATAAGACAAACATCATGTGATATTGCTCACGTGAGGAATCTTGAAAAATATAATATAAATGAACTTATTTCCAAAACAGAAACAGGCTCACAGACAGAGAAGACAATGTATGGTTACCGAAGTGGAGGGTGGAGGGCAGAAATCAGGGCTCGGAATGGGCAGATACACGTTACTGCATTTTTTTTTTTTTTTTTTTTTTAGCAGGCATGTATTTTTATTTTATTTTATTTTTTTTAAACTTTACATAATTGTATTAGTTTTGCCAAATATCACACACACATTACTGCATTTAAAATACATAGCCAGCCAGGACCCAGTGCACAGCACAGGTCATGTCGCGTGTCATGTAAGTCGCTCCGTCGTGTCCGCCTCTTTGCGACCCCATGGACTGTAGCCCACCAGGCTGCTCCGTCCATGGGATTCTCCAGGTGAGAGTGCTGGAGGGGGTTGCCATTTCCTTCTCCAGGGCATCTTCCTGACCCAGGGATCGAACCCAGATCTCTCGCGTTGCAGGCAGACGCTTTAACCCTAGGCCACCAGGGAAGCCCATAGCACAGGAAATTATATTGAAATCTTTTAATAGCTTATAATGGAAAAGAATATGCAAAACAAAACACACACACACATGAATCATTTTGCTGTACATTTGAAGCTAATACAATGTTATAAATTAACTATACTTCAATAAAAATAATAGAAGTGTGGGAGATATCTACAATGTTTGCTCTATTATACTTTCAGTAAAACACATTATTTTAATAGGCACTCCATATACTGTTGGCTCAGATGGTAAAGAATCTGCCTGCAGTGCAGGGGACCTGGGTTTGATCCCTGCATCAGGAATATTCCCTGGAGAAGGAGATGGCAGCCCACTTCAGTATTCTTGCCTGGGAAATCCCATGGACGGGGGGCCAGGTGGGATACAGTCCCTGGGGTTACAAAGAGTCAGACACTGAGCGACTAACATTTTCACTTTCATTTTCCATACACTATACATATATTCTTTATACAAGGCATTTTTAGAATGATATATGCTTGTATGCAATCTCAGAATTTTCAGAGAACAACAAAATTATGAGAGAATTATTTCTTCTGTGAGGAAACTGAACTTAAGCTAACTTTCCTGAAGAATATTGAAGGATGGGACTAATAATATGTATAAATGAACTAACAAGGAACAATCACCCATGGTCACTAATAAATAAAACCAAAAATAGTAAATCTGGTAAAGAATATCAGAGTAAGCACAGTGCAACTACTGATCAATGTAACTGCATTTTATTTAAAGTCACACTATATATAACTAGCTTACGTTCTATGTAAAGAGAGAGAAATAGTCACACCAGCTTTGTGGCCACATTCGCACAATCTGCATGCTTTCAAGGCACTTGCTTGCTCAATGATAAAGTCAGCTAACTTTATATTATGAATTAGTGTGTTTCTTACATGCCAATCTTGCCCCAACACTCCCTGCTAAATTACTATAAACAACTGGAATTATATTATAGTATTATGTTATACTATATTACACATATACAGTATGAATTATAGTATTATTTGGAATTTAAGTTACTAAAACTAACTGAGAAAATCAATCACTTGGAATGTTTTCTGTGTGAGTATACATCCATAAGGTGTCTACCATGCAGTCATGGAATGATACATGTTAGAAATGGACTTCAACATTTTCTGTTCTTTTGATTCAACAAATATCAATGAACTCTTTCTGAATCACTGATTAAAGTAAAGAAAGGTCGAAAATATTTTTAAATTCATCTTTACAACAACATGGAATGCTCAATATTTTTAACTGGACTTTAAATTTGTAGGTAGAGTTGCAAAATTTCTGCTTCTTCCTTTGACTCTCAGCACTTTCAAACAATAAGAATGAAAAATAGGCAGGCCAACATTATCTTTAGTGAAATCCAGAGAATTCTGGATCCTCAAGTCACAGAAGAGAAGAAAAGAAGGGTAAAAACTAGATATTATTAAGCAAAAGACTAAAAGAAAGGCTTCCCTCATAGCTCAGTCGGTAAAGAATCTGCCTGCAATTCAGGAGACCTGGGTTCAATTCTTGGGTCAGGAAGATTCCCCTGGAGAAGGAAAGAGCATCCCACTCCAGTATTCTTGCCTAAAGAATCCCATGGAGAGAGGAGCCTGGCAGGTTACGGTCCACGAGGTCGCAAGAGTGGAACATGACTTAGTGACCAATAACGCTACCACCAGCACTAGAAGAAAAATGCCAATTATGCTGATGTAAGAAAGCAGCATCGACATGATATACATTTCATAAATGAGGGGACAAGGAGAAAGAAAAGAATCCGTTTGGCAGTGTGGAGGAGATGCCCTGTTGATACGAGTTCCTTCAGTGGTCTCTGGTCTGTAAGGCAGAAAGGGCTGCTGCTCTTGCTGCTTGGTCACTGAGTTATGCTCACCTCTCTCTGACCCCATGGACTGTAGCTCACCAGGCTCCTCTGTCCCTGGGATTTTTCAGGCAAGAGTACTCCTAGATGTCCATAGACAGATAAATAGATAAAGAAATTGTGATGCATATACATAATGGAATGTCACTCAGCTATAAAAAAGAAATGCATTTGAGTCAGGTCTAATGAGGTGGGAGAGGTTCCCTCGTAGCTCAGTCAGTAAAGCGTCTGCCTGCAGCACAGGAGACCCGGGTTCGATACCTGGGTCAGGAAGATCTCCTGGAGGAGGGAATGACAACTCATTCAAGGATTCTTGCCTGGAGAATCCCATGGACAGAGGAGCCTGGTGGACTGTAGTTCATGGGGTCGTAAAGAGTCGATCATGACTGAGCAACTAACACTTCACTTCACTAATGAGGTGGAAGAACATGAAACCTATTATACAAAGTGAAGTAAGTCAGAAAATGACAAACATCGTATACTGAGGCATATATATGGAATCTAGAAATACGGTACTGACAAACCTATCTACACGTCAGCAACGGAGACGGGCACGTGAAGAGCAGACTTTTGGACACAGTGGGGGAGAGAGAAGGTGAGATGATTTAAGAGAGTACCTTTGAGATATATACATTGCTGTATGCAAAGTAGTAGCTTAAAGCTCAACATCCAGAAAACGAAGATCATGGCATCTGGTCCCATCACTTCATGGGAAATAGATGGGGAAACAGTGGAAACAGTGTCAGACTTTATTTTTCTGGGCTCCAAAATCACTGCAGATGGTGACTGCAGCCATGAAATTAAAAGACACTTACTCCTTGGAAGGAAAGTTATGACCAACCTAGATAGCATATTCAAAAGCACAGACATTACTTTGCCAACAAAGGTCCATCTAGTCAAGGCTATGGTTTTTCCTGTGGTCATGTATGGATGTGAGAGTTGAACTGTGAAAAAGGCTGAGCACCGAAGAATTGATGCTTTTGAACTGTGGTGTTGGAGAAGACTCTTGAGAGTTCCTTGGACTGCAAGGAGATCCAACCAGTCCATTCTGAAGGAGATCAGCCCTGGGCGTTCTTTGGAAGGACTGATGCTGAAGCTGAAACTCCAGAACTTTGGCCACCTCATGAGAAGAGTTGACTCATTGGAAAAGACTCTGATGCTGGGAGGGATTGGGGGCAGGAGGAGAAGGGGACGGCAGAGGATGAGATGGCTGGAAGACATCACCGACTTGATGGACGTGAGTCTGAGTGAACTCCGGGAGTTGGTGATGGACAGGGAGGCCTGGTGTGCTAGGATTCATGGGGTCGCAAAGAGTCGGACACAACTGAGCGACTGAGCTGAACTGAACTGATGCAAAGTAGACAGCCAGTGGGAATTTGCTGCCTGACACAGGGAGCAAAAAGCTGGGGCTCTGTGACCTCTTCGATGGGTGGGTTGGGGAGGGAGGTGGCAGGGAGGTTAAGAGGGAGGGGGCATATGTATGCCTATGGCCAATTCATGTTGACGTCTCACAGAAACCATCACAATACTGTAACGTAATTATCCTCCCCTTTATAATAATATTAAAAAAAAAAATACTGGAGAGATTTGCCATTTCCTTCTCCAATGGACCTTCCCAACCCAGGGATCAAACCTGTGCCTCCTGCATTGTCAGGCAGATTCTTTATAGCTGAGCCACCAGGGAAGCAAAGGCAGTGGCATTATAAATGGAGGCAGACAATCTATATTTGTAGAAAGTGATGTAGCTTTTATATGTGATATTGAGGAAAAGAGATAAATGACAATATGAATATTCACACGTTTCCATCTCCATTTACTAATTACACTCGATTATACACATTGCCCACATTATAAAGGATGCTGTATCTGAAAAACGAATTGAGCAATCAGAAAAGAAGTAAATAGGTGTTGAGAATAATGTAAGACTATACACACACACACACACACACACAAAATGTTGCCATCAAGCAGGAGTTTTTGAATGAAACAGAAATATAAAAAATAAAGAAAAGATATTTTTAGGAAAGAGTAGGTAAAATGTAAGCTAGTCAAGTCACAAAAGTAGTTTAAGATAAGTCTTATATAAGTGTATTCAAATATAGTAAAGGTACAAGTAAAAATAAACATAGCTTGCTAAAAACACTAAAAGACGTATGGGATAGAAATATAAAAGGTGGAGTGGTGAAAGTGAAACGAGTTGGGATGTATCAGGGGAAGGAGGTGCAGGTACACAATTTACAACCGAATTTCCTGAAAAAGAATTTGGAATAATAAAGCAAGACGAGATTTTCGTGATGACATAATTCTGGTACATTTTCAAAGGCAGAACATGCAGAAACTCACCCAATGTAGGCTTATTTTCACTATTTTATTATGAGAGGAAAAGAGCAATCAGTGAGTCCAGATTTTGGCCTGAGTGATAGGAAAGATGGGATGGCGTAGGTAAAGATCAGAATAAAAATTTTGAATACTAATTTGGTGATATCTACATTCATATTCTAAGTTCATTCAGTTCTTGAAATTCAATTGAATTATAATTCATTTTAATGATACTTTCTCTGCTGCTGCTGCTGCTAAGTCGATTCAGTCGTGTCCGACTCTGTGCAACCCCATAGATGGCAGCCCACCAGGCTCCGCTGTCCCTGGGATTCTCCAGGCAAGAACACTGGAGTGGCTTCCCATTTCCTTCTCCAATGCAGGAAAGTAAAGAGTGAAAGTGAAGTCGCTCAGTCCTGTCCGACTCTTAGTGACCCCATGGACTGAAGCCTACCAGGCTCCTCCATCCATGGGATTTTTGAGGCAAGAGTACTGGAGTGGGGTGCCATTGCCTTCTCAACTTGCTGCTGCTGCTGCTGCTAAGTCACTTCAGTCATGTCCAACTCTGTGCGACCCAATGGACGGCAGCCCACCAGGCTCCCCCGTCCCTGGGATTCTCCAGGCAAGAACACTGGAGTGGGTTGCATTTACTTCTCCAATGCATGAAAGTGAAAACTGAAAGTGAAGTCACTCAGTCGTGTCCGACCCTCAGCGATCCCATGGACTGCAGACTTCCAGGCTCCTCCGTCCATGGGATTTTCCAGGCAAGAGTACTGGAGTTGGGTGCCATTGCATTCTCTGGCCTTCTCAACTTAGCCATATTCAATTTAAAATTTCTCACCCATGGCACAGTAGATTTTAATGAATTTACTGAATTTCTTTATCCATAATAATATTGATACCATGTTATATGGAAAAGGAATGCTGTTAATGAGTATTTGAAAATTCTGTTGAAAATAATTAAAAATTGCAGAATATCAGAAAAAAATGGAAATTGAACTCATATCTATGACTACTTTTTAACATGATCATGATGTCACAAATATTGATGATAACATGAATACTGGCAATATTGGCTAACTCACTAAGCATCTTTTATTTCAATAGATAACTTAGTCTTTGATAATAGTTATACTTCCTCAGTATATTTGCATATATATTTACTAAAATCAACTTTAATCATTAGAATTACTCTATAAAGTTTGTTTAATGTTTATTTCCTGAAAATTGCTATCATCAAACAGATTTTTAAATGAACTACTGTTTATTCTGTTAATATATCTGGTATTCAGTTAATATGTCTCACATTTTAACAATGCAATCAAAATGGGTCAACAGTGAAACTTCTGAAAAATTTCTATTATTGATTGTTGATCTTAAAATTCATCTCACAATAGCATCATTAGTCGCCATTCTCAGCAGTAAAAACTTTAGATTGATAACATCTAAGATTATTCTTTTACAGAAAATTGTCTTTCATAAACAATAGATTAATAGTGTATTTTAATTGAAAAATTAATATTCATTTCTCTTAGAGATGAAATACATTTAGGGAAAAATAACACAGGAAATTAAGAGAGATAGATGAGTACATAGTAAGTTTCTGGAGACAAAATTTAATTCTGGAAACATTAGAATGATATAAGTTTTTAAAAAAATAAACTTCAAACATGGAATATTCAAAATAGTGATATTCTAAGATTAAAGTCAAATAGACTTGATTTTTTTTTTGCCTCTCAGTTCAGTTCAGTTCAGTTGCTCAGTCGTGTCCGACTCTTTGCAACCCCATGAATCACAGCATGCCAGGCCTCCCTGTCCATCACAAACTCCCGGAGTTCACTCAGACTCAAGTCCATGGAGTCAGTGATGCCATCCAGCCATCTCATCCTCTGTCATCCCCTTCTCCTCCTGCCCCCAATCCCTCCCAGTATCAGAGTCTTTTCCAATGAGTCAACTCTTCGCATGAGGTGGCCAAAGTACAGGAGTTTCAGCTTCAGCATCATTCCTTCCAAAGAAATCCCAGGGCTGATCTCCTTCAGAATGGACTGGTCGGATGTCCTTGCAGTCCAAGGGACTCTCAAGAGTCTTCTCCAACACCACAGTTCAAAAGCATCAATTCTTCGGCGCTCAGCCTTCTTCACAGTACAAATCTCATTTTTGCAGTATTATACTTATAAGTTTTTTATAAGAATAATAAAAGTTTTTTATGATAATAATAATTTATAAGAGGCACAACTTCCTTGTCCCTCTCTTGCTCTCTCTCTCATTTATAAATCAGCAATGTAGAGACATATCTTTCCTTTCTTTCCATCATGAACTTGAATCAGAATAGGTGATTTTCACATGAATATTAGTAAATTATCATTCTCAAATAAATGATTCTTTAGTTCCAATAACTAAAATTTAAGAGGACATGTGGCATTAAACTTTTATTGTGAATTTAAAATATATATATTGTTAAATCCTTCATCACAAAATAAAATTTTGAATGGGTATGTACAAATTTTAAAATATTGTGGTGTGGTAAATCATGGTCTATAAATATAAAGTTCTCTTACTTTAAGGTCAAAATCGATGGGTTTAATATATACTTAGAAAAATACTGTATATCAACTGAAGCTGAGATTATTGTGCTTGCTGATCTCAAGATCCAGAAGAAAATCAATATCACAGAGTCTGCTTATTCTGGCAGAAGCTCTATCATGTTTCCAAAGTGATTTAATTACAATGTGACTAAATAATTTGAAAAAGGAAGACCATGTTAATGAACTGGGATTTCAAATAAAGCAAGTATCAAGTATATGCTTTGAAAGAAAGCAGACAAAATATTATGTGCCCATGTAAGTAAGCCAATAAAGCAGTGGTATCAAAATCAAGTTATGTTGACAAAACCCTAAAAATACAGAATATTATTTAAATGAGATTACTCTGAAGACATCAAAGTAAAAGGAAAGCAATCAAGAATTTAAAAATATGTTTGATGTAAATTATAATGTTTTCTGTATTGTATACATGAGTAGCCTGAAACTCCAATCCTTTGGCCACCTGATGTGAAGAACTGACTCATTGGGAAAGACCCTGATGCTGGGAAAGATTGAAGGCAGGAGGAGAAGGGGATGACAGAGGATGAGATGGTTGGATGGCATCACTGACTCAATGGACATGGGTTTGGGTGGACTCTGGGAGTTGGTGATGGACAGGGAGGCCTGGTGTGCTGCAATTCATGGGATCACAAAGAGTTGGACACGACTGAGCGACTGAACTGAACTGATCTGTAAACTGAGAAATAATAACTGAGATATGTTATTTTATCCTGAGTGACCTGTATACTTTTGTCAGGAAATACAGATAAGAATATACAGAAAATTGGAGTAGGATATGGCACTCCACTCCAGTATTCTCGCCTAGAAAATTCCATGGACAGAGGAGCCTGGTGGGCTACAGTCCATGGAGTTGCAAAGAGTTGGACACAACTGAGCGACTGAGCACACAGAGAGACTAGGGATTCAATGCCTGATGCTCAGTACTGGTTTAGCTTTCAAATCTATTACTGTGTCTGCTATATTTTCAGGCAATTACAGCTTTCTCTTAAAACATTGTTGACAACTTCATGTTTAATTAGGACTTTTCCCTATATCGTGTGACCATCAGTAGGGGTGGGAAGAGGATTGCATTGGGTATGGAGTTTAAGCTGTCTCAGAGCGCAAAGGGAAGGCTATCCGTTCAGATAAATTCTTAGCAACTATTTGGTCTCATCTGCGGGGGGGGGGGGGGGGGGGGGGAGGGAAGCTTTGTTCATTTACTAGACTGAAATTTCCTTCTGCCACTTAGATTTTATTTTCTCTTGAAAATTATTTATTTGAGTATGACACTGAATCATCTTTGACAGATTCAGAAAAGAGCAATATTTTATTTTGTGATATAACACTGGGCCAGCAGAGCCTGCGAGTTCGGACTTATTTATTAATTCCTCTCCCATCTCAAACTGTCTCCAGAATCTGGTTCCATGAGCTGATTTATTGGAGAGCATTGGTTTTCAGCTCTGGTAATGCTAACACACCATTTTTTCATAACATATTTTTTTGAATTCCATCTTCACTCTCCTGAAATTAAATTAGCAATAATATAATATACCTACAAATATACTTTTATAATGAATAATATAACTGTAGTACAAAGAGAAAGGCAACAAGGGCAATTTACAGAGAACTAATATGTATTCAATATGCAAATGCTCGGGCAAAATTCCACAAAAGACTTAATGAGGTAGTCAAATGCTTGCATAAATAGGCAGAGTAACCACAGAGAAGATTTCAACAAACCTAGACAGATGTGGATTTGTTTTATTGATTACCTTTATATAATAAGTGTTTGTGTTCATGACATGTTTATATAAAGGTAAGGAGCCAATAACACTTGGGCGGACTCTGTATTTGCTTTTACCTGGAACAAAATCATTGATGTTTAGCAGTGTGCTAACTGTGCAGCTGTGTTGATTGTAAACTGTGATTCGCGTATAGACGTGGATAATTATGTAGCTTTAGTATGTATCTGTTTGTCTGGCTGTGTCCGGTATTAGTTGTGACATGCAAGATCTTCTGTTGTGGTGCACAGGCTTCCCTCTTTTTGTGGAGTGTGGCTGTATGGTGCACAGGCTTCTGTTTAGTTGTGCAGTGTGGGCTCTGGAGCATGGGCTCAGTAGTTGCAGTACGTGGGCTTAGTCCTGCAACATGCGGGATCTCGGTTCCCCAACCAGGTATCGAACTTGCCTCCCCTGCGTTAGAAGACAGATTCTTAAACACTGAACCACCAGTGTGATCCCAAGACTTTGATAAGTATAAGCAGATTTCTCACAAGTTTGAAAGCCCAGCAGAGCATGTGAAAGTCACATAGGTTAAGGGGTGATTCTTTGTAGTGGATGACATTCTGGAGGATATTGGCACCCAAGGGCCCTGCAGTTTTCTGCCCCAATCATCGTGAACAAAAACACCACCGTCCCCAAATAACCTGAGTATTCCCAAGGAAGAAGCACTAACACACAGCACTTGACCTGCAGGATGGTTTGTACGTGAGGTCTGGAGACAGAAGCGATGGAGACAGCATGGACATGTCTCCTGAAAAGACAGCTTTAAGCAACTAAGGACATGCTTTACAAAGAAAATGAAGTGACCAGACTGAAAACAGAAAATAAGCCACTCTTATTCATGGCTCAGATGACATACCTGGCACAGTCGGAGATTGATCAATCTTTTTGAATCTCTAAGGAAGTTTATTTCTCTCCAATATAGTGATAACAGAAGAGAATTCGGTATTTCTTTGGTGTGCCAAAGGTGCTCCCAACTTTAGAGGATAGTCCTCTGTAACAGGCAGTACCCTAGGAAGCCAATTAGCAGGCATTCTGTAGTCTAAGGTCATGGCATAGTCTTTCACAGATATGAAAGAGGAGGCCAGAGCAAAACTATACCCAGGAATAACACAAAATCACTGAGAGAGGTATTAAGGTGACTTGTGGACCTACAGTTGAGGAATATCAAGCCAGAAAAAAAAAAGATTATTGATGTTAATATGGCTTCATATGTACTAGAATCTGATAGTCTTTGATAACATTTCAGAGGCTATTTAAACTAACTTAAAAACTTGCTCTTCTATCTCCTTACCTTCATCGATGTATACCTGTGTGTGCGCATGCACGTGTGTGCTGGAGGGGGTATGTGTGCCAGTATTTTCTTAGTTTCTGACATTGTAAGGTGTTACAGGCTTATACTGTAAATGTTCTGTCCCAGAACTAGCACCAGCCATTTTCCTAAGAATCCACAATGATTTCATTGCAGAATGGTTTTAGAAACCAAGTTCAGGGTGGTAGGTGTGCTCAAGGTGTCTTCTGATGATAACTATCGCTTGTGTCTCATACCTAGAAGCAATATAAAAGGCAGCTCTTGGGATAGGATAAATACAAAGGATTTTGTGGCTCATTAAACACTGCAAAATCAGCAGACTTGCTATAACTCTCGCTGCTTTAAAGGTTTTTCTTGTTACTGTATAAATATCCAAGTAGTCTTACTAATCTGTATTCCCATTTTACAGACAGTGCTACATAGCCATTTAGAACCTGGTTTACCAGGGCTTGAGTTATAGTTCTAACATATGCAGAAACAAACACATCTTGCCTGTGTGACCATGGCCAGGTTTTTCAGTATCTCCATCCTTCACTCCTTATGTGTAAAATAACGATATGAATATCATAATAATTGTAGAATTGTTAGGGTTAAATGAATTAAGATAAGTAAAATATTAGAACACTGCCTAGCAAATAGCAAGGAATCTACAAAACTATCTATTAAATACACACACACACACACACACACACACACACATGTACTTGGGCTTCCCAGGTGTCGCTAGCGGTAAAGAACCCACCTGCCAGGAAGCATAAGAGACAGAGTTTCAATCCCTGGAGATCCCCTGGAGAAGGACATGGCAACCCACTCCAGTATTCTTGCCAAGAGAATCCCATGGACAGAGGAGCCTGGAATGTTACAGTCCATATGGTCTCAAAGCATCGGACATGACTGAAGTGACTTAGCATGCATGCATATATATGTCTTTAGAGATAAGACTCAGTTCAGTTCAGTCACTCAGTCATGTCCGACTCTTTGCAACCCCATGGACTGCAGCATACCACGCCTCCCTGTCCATTGCCAACTCCCGGAGTTTACTGAAACTCATGTCCACTGAGTCGGTGATGCCATCCAACCATTTCATCCTCTGTCATCGCCTTCTCCTCCCGCCTTCAATCTTTCCCAACATCAAGGTCTTTTCCAATAAGTCAGTTCTTTGCATCAGGTGGCCAAAGTATTGGAGTTTCAGCTTCAACATCAGTCCTTCCAGGACTGATCTGCTTTAGGAGGGACTGGTTGGATCTCCTTGCAGTCCAAGGGGCTCTCAAGAGTCTTCTTAAACACCACAGTTGAAAAGCATCAGTTCTTCAATGCTCAGCTTTCTTTATAGTCCAACTCTCACATCCATACATAACTTCTGGGAAAACCATAGCTTTGACTAGACGGACCTTTGTCGGCCAAATAATATCTCTGCTTTTTAATATGCTGTCTAGTTTGGTCATAACTTTCCTTCCAAGGAGCAAGCATCTTTTAATTTCATGGCTATAGTCACTGTCTGCAGTGATTCTGGAGCCCTCCCCTGCAAAAAATAAATAAATAAATAAAGTCTGACACTGTTTCCAGTGTTTCCCCATCTATTTGCCCTGAAGTGATGGGACCAGATGCCATGATCTTCGTTTTCTGAATGTTGAGTTTTAAGCCAACTTTTTCACTCTCCTCTTTCACTTTCATCAAGAGGCTCTTTAGTTCTTCTTTGATTTCTGCCATAAATATGATGTCATCTGCATATCTGAGGTTATTGATGTTTCTCCAAGCAATCTTGATTCCAGCTTGTGCTTCTTCCAGCCCAGCGTTTCTCATGATGTTCTCTGCATATAAGTTAAATAAGCAGGGTGACATTATACAGCCTTGACATACTCCTTTTCCTATTTGGAACCAGTCTGTTGTTCCATGTCCAGTTCTAACTGTTGCTTCCTGACCTGCATACAGGTTTCTCAAGAGGCAGGTCAGGTGGTCTGGTATTCCGATCTCTTTCAGAATTTTCCAGAGTTTGTTGTGGTTCACACGGTCAAAGGCTTTGGCACAGTCAATAAGGCAAAAGTAGATGTTTTTCTGGAACTCTCTTGTTTTTTGATGATCCAGTGGATGTTGGCAATTTGATCTCTGGTTCCTCTGCCTTTTCTAAATCCAGCTTGAACATCTGGAATTTCATGGTTCACATACTGTTGAAGCCTGGCTTGGAGAATTTTGAGCATTACTTTACTAGCATGTGAGATGAATGCAATTTTGCACTCATTTTCTTCTCATGGAGTTTACATTTTAGTAGGGGAGGCAGGCAGAAAAGCGAACACAGGGACATATAATTCCAGATAGGAATAACCACTGTACAAAAATAAAAAATGGAAGTATCAATAGAACTCTTCAGTGAATGTGGAGTATCTGTTATCTTATATGGCAGTCATTGAAGACAGGTGACATTTGAACAAAGTGCTAAATTAAATAAAGAATAAAGTCATAAAGATATTTTGAATAAAAATATTTAAAAGGGAACAAGAGAATGGTAAGAAATGAGTAAGAAGTTAATAGATGCAGGTTACATAACTTAATAGGAATTTTGTGTGATAGGAATCCACTGGAAAACACATATGAAAAATAATTTCTGTTTTGGCAAAATCATTCTAGCAGCTGTTTGAGGAATGGGCTATAAGTTTGGGATGGAGAGACCCATTGATATGTTATTGCATAAGTTCTGGAGGCAGATTAAGGTGACTGAAATAGGTCACCTTCAGGGTACATGGAGTAGTTGGCTTTGTTATATATTTTTTTATTGATTTAAATTGCAGAACAAAAGCAATCATTGCCGTCAGTAGAGTGTGAACATATGAGAGAACGTATCAGTTGTTCTCAGGCTTTATTGGCCAAAAAAGTCACATATGGATGCTTTGCTAAAACCCAGGTTGCTGGGTGGGCTGCCCTTCCTGGGTCTTACTACATAGGTCTCAGTGAGATCTCATCACTTGCATTTCTGAACAAGTTCCTACTGCTGATGCTGGGCCATGCTTTCAGGACCTCTGCTTTATAGGATGAGGAGGGTGATCCTACCACCTATGGGATGCAAAGTGTAACACCTTTACAGTGACATTTTATTACAACTTTTCTTTACATTTTTATCTATTTCGTAGCTGTTGTGTCAAGTAATGGAAATTACTTATTGGTACGCTACCACAAGTGAATACATTTGCGAAACATGTCTTACTGGTAATAATGAATTAGAAGTTTAGACCATTCGATTTCACAAATGAGCTTAAATTTTAGTTGAGGTTTGTGTGTGTATTCATAGGTCAGGAGGGACAGTTGTTGGATAGTGGATATTAGAGATTGTAGGAAAAAATCTAGGCTTACTAAAATGGGTAATTATATCTCAGGTTATAAATACAAAAAAAAAAAGGCTCCATAAAAGCTTTGACTAAAATGAGAAAATTGAAGTTTTCTAAATATGGTTTTACTTACCTTTGATATGTACTATATTGAATATCTTAATGTGCTGTATTAAAATTTAGATTATATTATTTTTTAAATCCAAATCTACACACTGTACTTCTTGCACATGATCAAAGTAATTAATACAAACACATCTACTGTAAGCCTTGAAGCATGATTATTGAACATAAAAATAAGTTTAACAACTTATTATAAAGACTACATAGCACTCTTTTGCTACTTTTTACCAACTTTTTTGAGGATGATAACTCCAAGATCTGGAAAATGGGGATGTTTTTGCTGTTTCTGCTTAGTTACCGAGTTGTTATATCCTGCGGGAGGGACACATGGGGGTCTTGCTATGAAGTCATCACATCTTTCATGTGACTTTGATTTTGTTCCTCTGTTACTCTGGCTTTAATTGTTAAAAGAACATCTATGTAATCTATAGAAATACTGAATCACTATGCTATACACTGAAAACTGCCATAATTCTGTAAATCACTAAACTTTGCTTGATAAAGAGTAAATAATTACTTAGATATAACTAATGGGATATCTAAATTGTGATCCCCAGTAAGTGCCTAATATGCAGCAACTCAGGAAAATGACACATTAAGTCTGGGGATGTAGCCACCTTTATATTTTGTTTTCAGTTTAATAAATAGCTACATTACAGAAGATATTTCTTCTATCAAGGTACTATCTTGCCTTTCCACTTTAAAAATATATATATTGGGGTTTAATAGATTTACAATGTTGTTTTAGCTTCAGGTGTACAGCAAAGTGAATTAGTTACACATTTGTCCGGTCTTCCCTTGTGGCTCAGATGGTAAAGACCCTGCCTGCAATGTGGGAGACCTGAATTTGATCCCTTGGTTGGGAAGATCCCCTGGAAAAGGGCATGGTAACCGACTCCAGTATTCTTGCCTGGAGAATCCCCATGAATAGAGGAGCCTGGAGGGCTACAGTCCATGGGGTTGCAAAGAATTGGACATGATTGAGAGACTAAGCACATACATTTATCCACTCTTCTTTAGACTCTTTGCCCATATAGGTCATTTCAGAGCGCTGAGGAGAGTTCTCTGTGCAATGCAGGAAGTACTTATCAGTTCCAGATTTTATATAAAGTAGTGTGTGCATGTCAATCCCAATCTCCCAATTTATCCCTTCCCCCCAGGAGCCATAAGTTTGTTGTCTACATCTATGGCTATTACTGTTTTGCTGATTATTTTTATTTTTTTTAACAGTAAAGATGATAGTCTAAATTAGTTCATATATTCTCTTATTCACCTTACCTAAAATAGTTTTAAAATATTTACTTAATTCATTTTGAGCCCATGACCAGCTTTTCAAAATGGATACAAATGCTTAATATTATTACTTCAAATATTCAATTAGCAAAAAAGATGAAGTAAATTTAAATCACACATTTAACTGCATTAATCAATTTGGGTAAACCAAATGCACAGGTAAATAAGTGTTCTAACTGGTTTTGTATCCACAGCCCTGACACTTCTGTCCCTCCATTAAAGTCTTTTGCAAGCATGGGCTTACAACTTGTTTCTTGACATATTTATGTACATCTGTGACATCTTATTATGGTATATCTTTAATTTGCTCCAATATTCCTATTGTATCTCTTTTAATTTGAAACATTCACCACTGAAGTTTTACTATAATACTCCAATTTGGAAGGTCTTCTTCAGTGGCTCAGTGGTAAAAATCCATCTGTCAATGCAGGAAACATGGATTCGATTCCTGGAAAAGGAAATGGCAACCCACTCCAGAATTCTTGCCTGGGACATTCCATGGACAGAGGAGCCTGGCAGGCTACAGTCTATGGGGCTACAAAGAGTCAAACGAAGTGACTCGACAACAACCAGATTCAGAAAACGCTCAGGGTATTCATAGAAAAGTGACAACTTGAGAACAAGTGCCCCATGAAACCACACTGCACGTATTTATTTAATTTCTGAATCGTCTGCTTTGAAAAACTGGTAATATTAACCATTGAAGGGGATTCCTCTTTTGTGTTCCTTTTACGATCCCAGCTTTATTAGCTTTCGTTTCCGTACACTGAATTTCAAAAGCCACTTAGCTGCGCACACTTCTAGTTTACCCCAGTCATTCTGATTTTACCGTTCGTTTCCTTGGCAGGGACTGGCTATGCTCCTTTCCAAAGTCAGCGAGTGTCATTACCTGGCGCTCCTTCTTTCTACCACGTCTCTGCATGCCCATTCCCTGCCAGTGCATGAAGCACGTCATATCTGACCCCCAGCACGTTTTCAGATTCACTCACAGATTAACCTTGACTTGCTTTGTAGTGACTAGAATTCAATAGAGGTCTTATGAGTGAAGTGAATCTGGGGCTATTTTTGTGTCCTAAGTACCAACAATGCATTCTCCTCACTTTTTCCCTTGGTTCCTCAGAAGCTGTTTCATGAAGTTTCATTGAATGTATGATCTAACTGTTAAAACGCAAACGGAGAGAGCAAATAACTTTTTTCTAAACATGACTGCATAAAATTTTTCCTCATTTTGGAAGCAGTGTATATTAGTTAAATCTGTTAATAATTTACCACTCAAGTATTTCCTCAATCCATCCCTTTCCCCCACCTATATGAGGAAAAGCAGGTTACTTCCCAACTAGAAATACCAGTGACTTCATTTGGAGACTTAGTGTTTTTGGTGTTTAGAAAAAAAAATGAAATTTCTCACTTTTTATTTGTACTTTGATTTGATAATTTGGAAAGAAGAATAATAATTCTAAGACAATGGACTATAGACATAATGTAAATATATCTATGGACTTTTGAACATTTTTCCAGATTCCATATTATTTTCCAAAATAATCCAGATTCAACAAGTCAATTTTGATTAGTTTAAAACAAATAATATTTGCAACAGCTGTCGTTAGTTAAATTTCAAAACTTAATGGCTGTCCAATTAGTGTGTTATACCAAACGAGCACTCGACTTTGGAGAAACATGGACTAAATCATTGGTGGATTCTATGGAAAAATAAAACTTCTTGTAGCCCTGTTCATAATCAAATATCAACATTTGAGTAACTTTGCAGAGAATGTATTCAGACTTTTGTTTCCTTAGATACTTAACTATGGCTTGCACATTTCATGTACTCAATTTTTATTAAACGCAAGCACATGAAGATATCTCTGATCACCCTTCTCTGTGCGAATTTCATCTTTCAGCTGGCACTTAGACATTCTGTTTGATGTATGCCAAAATATACTTTTGTTTTAGCAGTGCTTATCAGTATTTCCCTTGGCATAGCATAGGTTTTTGCATAAGTACATGAATATTATATTTTGCCTCTTCTGTCCTATACAAATAAACACATATAGTTAATTTTAAAAAGTTTTTGTATTTATGATACTAAATTTACATAAATATACCCTCATTATGCTATGCTAAGTCACTCCAGTTGTGTCCAACTCTGTGCAACCCCATAGACGGCAGCCCACCAGGCTCCCCTGTCCCTGGGATTCTCCAGGCAAGAACACTGGAGTGGGTTGCCATTTCCTTCTCCAATGCATGAAAGTGAAAAGTGAAAGTGAAGTCGCTCAGTCGTGCCCGACTCTTAGCGACCCCATGGATTGCAGCCTAACAGGCTCCTCCGTCCATGGGATTTTCCAAGCAAGAGTACTGGATCGGGGTGCCATTGCTTTCTCCGATACCCTCATTAGGCATGTCCGAAGTACTAAGGTTTAATGAGATACTCTTTGGTTGAAAACCGACATTTGTTTTCACTTTTGTGTGTAAAAATAGACAAGGTAAGAACTTCTAGAAACGTTCAATGGAGAACTGGCTTCTCAGAAAATTGAATGGCTTCCAGTTGCCTTGAATAACAAATGAGGTCCTCTGTGACTGAGTTTCTAACGAGGGCTTAAGTCTGTCTGTCTCTGTACTAAAGAAAAGCAAGCCAAACAGTTTTCCTTTACTAAATGACAGCTTGTGGTCATCTCAATTTCCCTCAAACTTTAGACCATTTTGCTTCACCAAAATAAATGTCATTGTATTTCAAAATGTTATCTATATATTTACATGTCTGGTCACAAAATGAACATCTAATTATGTTGTGGTATTATTAAATGGAGTGTTGACTCATATGCGAGGTTTATAGTGATTAAGATGAATAGATAGATGTCTCTGAAACAGACTGATTTGCTCTAAATAGCTGTTCGCATTTCAAAGAGGGGATTGCTCAAGCTAAAATATAATCTCAACAAAAACAAACCTATTTACATTTTCTATCCTATCGCTTTATTTAGAATAAACAGACAAGCAATCTTCGTTACCTGCACTGAATTATTTTTATAGAATTCATAAACAAAGCCCAGATCATGAGCTAGTGCAGCATTTTAGACTGTTAAAAGGCTGGCTTGTTCCCTGACTATTTCATTTTGGAAAATGGGCAGCTTTACCCTGTAGCATCATGAACACAGCAGACATACAAGTGGTTCAGGTGGTTCAAAATGCAGGGTTTGGTGCTTACCATAAAATTCAAATCCAGTCATATGTCCTTCATCCATATCTGCAGGTGCTTGGTTATGAATCTTTTGTTAATAAAATAATTTAGAAACTAACCTTATGAGAAAAACAGTATTCTTCAAAGCATACAATTGCTGGAATTGCTTTTATGTACAGAAAATGTTTCAACTAACTCATTATTATTTAGATGAATAGATGGTTTAGTTACCTGCTACACAAAATGTAATGGTCTGATCAGTTACTGCATTACCTTGGAGTCTGCTAGAAACGCAAAACCTCAGGCTGGCCCTTATATCTCCTGAATCAGAATAGACATTTTCATATGCCCCAGGCCCTGATGATTCTCATGTATGTTATAATTTAAGTCTGCTGTTTGACTCTTCCTGTCTTTAGAATTCAAACCTAAATTCTGTTCACCCCAAATCAATATTTTGTCCAAACTAATTATGTCTAGGGGAGAGGATGTCTGTTCGTTTTAACTTTTATTCGATAAGCCTGTATTAAGCACTGGTATGTCCTGGGCTCTGTGCTAGGTGTTAATTGTACGAAAGTGGCAAGAACACTCTCAAGCACTGTGGGAGTTCCACATCTGCTCGAAGAACAAACAGAGAAACGACTGCAGGCTGCTGTGACAAGTGTTTCTAAAAATTTAGAGTTAAGAAGTTCACCCCCACATGGCACAGATCATTTTTTTTTTAATTTTATTATAGTATAGTTGATTTGCAATGTCGTATTGGCTTAAATTGTAGAGCAAAGTGAAGCAGTTGTACATATACATACATCTATTCTTCTTTAGATCCTTTTCCCATATAGCCCATTTCAGAATTTTGAGTTGAGTTCCTTGTGTGCAGCTTCTCATGAGTTATCTAATTTATATATAGTAGTGTGCGTATGTTAATCCCAATCTCCCAATTTATCGCTCACATCTGTTTATTCCCTAGTAACCATAAGCTTGATGTCTACCTTCATGCCTCTACTGCTGTTTTGTAAATAAGTTAATTTGTACCTTTTTTCAGTTTCCACATATAAACGATATCATGTGATATTTGTCTTTCTGTGTCTGACTTACTTCATCAGTATGGCCATCTCTAGGTCCATGCCGTTTGATGTTTCATCAAGCGGCGTTATTTCATTCTTTTTATGGCTGAGTAATATACCTTTGTATATATGTGCCACATGCTCTTTATCTACTTTTCTATCAATAGACATTTAGATTGCTTCCATGTCCTGGCTGTTGTACACAGTGCTGCAGTGAACCCTAGAGTGAATGCATCTTTTCAAATTATGGTTTATTTTCTCTGGGTGTTTGCTCAGAAGTAGGATTGCGATGTCACATGGTAGTCCTGTTGTTAGTTTTTAAGGAATCTCCACACTGTTCTCCATACCGGATATCCCTGACAACGATATAGGATGATTCTCTTTTCTCTACAACCTCTCCAGGATTCATTGTTAGCTTTTTTTTTTTTTTTTTTTTGATAATGGCCATTCAGACTGTAGTTTGACTTGCATTTCTCTAATAATTAGTGATTTTGAGCATTTTTTTAATATGCTTTTTTATCCATCTATATGTCTTCTTCAAAGACATGTCTATTTACATCTGTCTGTTTTTTGACTAGGTTTGTGTGTGTGTGTGTGGTCTATTGAGCTACATAAGCTGTATGCATATTTTGGAGATTATTTCCTTATCAGTTTCTTTGTTTGCAAATATTTTCTCCTATTATAAGGCTTGTCCTTTTGTTTTATTTGTGGTTTCTTTTGTTGTACAAAGGATTTAAGTTTAACTATATGCCATTTTTTTTTTTAAAGTGGATCAAGAAAGAGCTTGCTGTGATTTTTGTCAGAGAGTGTTCTATGTTTCACTCTAAGAGTTTTACAGTGTCCAGTCTTACATTTAGGCTTTAAATACATTTTGAGTTTATTTTTGTGTCTGATGTTAAGGAGTATTCCAATTTCATTCTTTTACACTTAACTGTCCAGTTTTCTCAGCACCACTTATTGAAGAGACTGGAGTACTCCCAAGCTCATTCCATAAGGCCACCATCACTTGATAACCAAACCAGACAAAGATATCACACAAAAAAGAAAATTATATGCCTATATCATTGATGAATATAGACACAAAACTTGTCAACAAAATACTAACAGAAAAACCCCATAATACTTTAAAAGGATCATACACCATGACCAAGTGGTATTTGTCTCAGGGTTGCAAGGGTTCTTCAATATAGAGAAATCAAATTGATAAGTCATATTAACAAGTTGAAGAATAAAAAAAATTGTCATTTCAATAGATGCTTTTGACAAAATGCAACATTCATATGATAAAAACTCTCCAGAAAATGGGCATAGAGGGAATCTATTTCAAAATAATAAAGCCATATATGACAAATTCACAGCAAACACCATTCTCAGTGGTGCAAAACTAAACGCACTTCCCTTAAGATCAGGGACAAGAAAGCATATCCACTCTCGCTACTATTTTCGAGCACATTTTTGGAAATGCTAGCCATAGCAATCAGAGAAGAAAATAAAAAAGGAATCCACATTGGAAAATAAGAACTATAACTGTCACTGTTTGCAAGTTATATGACACTGTACACAGAAAACTCTAAAGCTTCTCGCACGAAACTACTAGACCTCATACCTGAATTTGGTAAAGTTTCAGGATACAAAATTAATGCATAGAAATATCTTGCATTCACAGCAACAAAAAGAATAAACACTCAGGAATAAACCTACCTAAAGAGGCAAAATATCTGTACTCAAAAAGCTATAAAATACTGATAAAATAAACAAAAAAAAATCAGAAACAGAGAGAGAGATATACCATGTTCTTGAATTGGAAGAAACAATACTGGGAAAATAACTATACCATGCAGTCTGTAGATTCAGTGCAATCCCTATGAAATTACTAATGGCATTTTTCACACAACTAGGAGAAAATTTTTTACAATTTGTATGGAAATGCAAAAGACCTGAATAACCAAAGCAATCTAGAAAAAGAAGAGCAAAGCTGGGAGAATCAAACTCTCTGGCTTCAGACTATACTACAAAGCTACACTCATCAGGACAGCACGGTATTGGCAAAAAAGCAGAAATATAGATCAATGGAGCAGAAGAGAGAGCCCACACATAAACCTATGCACTTATGGTCACCTATTCTAAGACAGCGAAAGTTATTTTGAAGAAGCAGAAATAATTTGAAATAAAGGTCTACTGATAAATCATCTCCTAAAGATAAATAAATTAAAAAAAACTCTTATATATTTGATGAAGACTATGCATAGCTAACAGAGAAGGCAATGGCACCCCACTCCAGCACTCTTGCCTGGAAAATCCCATGGATGGAGGAGCCTGGAAGGCTGCAGTCCATGGGGTCGCTGAGGGTCGGACACGACTGAGTGACTTCACTTTCACTTTTCACTTTCATGCATTGGAGAAGGAAATGGCAACCCACTCCAGTGTTACTGCCTGGAGAATCCCAGGGACAGAGGAGCCTGGTGGGATGCCGTCTATGGGGTCACACAGGGTCGGACACGACTGAAGTGACTTAGCAGCAGCATGCATAGCTAAATGGTACTATTGATTTATACATACATTTGTGTTTTTCAGATGTACATATTGTTACATATATGCATATACAATTGAAATATAATCTAATGTACTCACTTTGTATTTCAATGGACACAGTTTAAATTTACCTTTTACATGGTTTGATTAAGAGCGTTCAGCTGTACGTTGGCACTTGCCATGGGTGCTTGCCATCTATGTCCACAAGGATTAGATTGTGCTGCTTGTGCAACTGCTGACCTTCAAAACCCCCAGAAGGGAATTCAGGGTGCTGAGCAGAAACGAGGCCCTCTGTGATCAGGGGAAAACTGGCAGAACAGGTCCTCAGACAGTTAGATGTTTCTAGGAGTTGACTTATGAGCTTAGTTTTTGTATCTCCTCACATCTAGAAAAGAACCACAATGCTTTGTAGTGATGACTGTTCCCCGTGACTAATCGAAAGATTCACAAGGCTGGTAGAAACCTTCTAGAAAAATATGTGTGTGACCGTGTATACTCTCCTTTCACCAAAGTCACATATATGCTATCCTTCCCTCATACCCCTTGGGAGCAGATCACCAGAGCTATCTGAGGTTTATTTGCCCCAAATAAAATTGAACTCGCAGTTCTCAATTTGTGACTTTTTTAAAAGTCAGCAGAACAAAAGGGTGAAATAGCTACCACAAAGTCACAGAATGAGTAACAAATCAAGTTGAGATTCAAGTTTATTTATGCAAATAAATAAACTTTTGCCTCACTAGAGCTAATTAGAGAGTCTTTAAGAATGAACACTATAATAATATTTATTTTTTTGCAATAGTTCTTTGGTTTTGCTTGTGTTGATGACAAACTTTTGCTTAGGAAATCACAGGCAATTTTTCAATAGCTTGTAATGCCGATAATCAATTTATCTCATAGTTGACATACTATAATCACAACTTTAAAATACTGCCTGAAGACATTCAATTTGGTAGAAAATTTGTGGGAAGTAAAAATAGTCTTCAGCTATACATTCCACGATTTTAGACTGATGGTACTTTTAAAATAATTTTAAGGTTGAATTTTGTCTTTTAATTGGGATCAACTTTTAAAATGCAAACATATGACTTCCTATATACTAACTGTTTAGAGACATTTTAACTGTTGCATCCAAGTACCAATGGCATAAACTTGAGCAACTGGGCCCTTGAGCAGAAGCAGATGGCCTGTTTCAGACTTTGCAGCTTAGAAGCAAGTCTCATTTAATGGCAGCCAAAAAAGCAATGGACAGTGTTCAAATCTTGAATGCAAAGAACACTTTTCCTAGGGCTTATTTGGTAAACTCTGACAGTTTGGTATATGAATATGCTAGAAAGAAATGATTTTAAGCTATCATTGAAACTTGTCCATTTGAATTAGATGATCCATTCTCTGTAATTAAAGCTAAGTAGTAGGTATCTGTCACAAACCAAATTAATCAAAATTAATTAAAAGACCTTGGAAGGGACATGCCTTGCTGATCTGTGTAGCATGACCCTGAAGAGGACAGTTTATTATATGAGAAAGATTTCATTGTCAAAAAAATTGTCATTCTGGTAAAATGCTGAATAAGGCAAGTAAGTTCTTCGGAGGGTAAAGTGCCTATCAATTAGACATTAATTAGCATTCAGAGGGCACCATTTGATAAATGACTGCTTCCAAAAAGTAACTTGTGCTATCTGCAATAGAAAAGCCACTCATTCAAGGTCAGGACATCGCTTTTAAGCAGCACTTTATTTGTTTTACTGTCTTATTTTATTCCTGTTTCGTTTAAAGCATGGCAGTGTGTGTGTGTGTTAGTCACTCAGTCATGCCTGACTCTTTGCGACCCCATGGACTGCAGCCCACCAGGCTCCTCTGTCCAAGGGATTTTCCAGGCAAGGATACTGGAACAGGATGCCTTTTCCTTCTCCAGGGGATCTTCCCGACCCAGGGATGAAACACAGATCTCCTGCACTGCAGGCAGCTTCTCTACCACCTGAGCAATGAGGGAAACCCAAAAGCATGGCAGGGTGAGGTTAAATGTTTAGTCATGTTAGGTTTATGAAGAACCAAGCTAACATCCCTCAGTGCGTTTACTGTAACTCATCAGTGATTGTCCTCAGTAAAGACTTGTCAGAAAAAGTCAAGGCAGATCCAACTAGTGATACTGTGTACTGTAGTATCTAGAAACCACAGTTTCAAGCTGCAAAAGGATTCTGGACTCAGTGGTGCATGAATAACTGTCATTCATTTGTTTAATATACAATTTTAGTGGACTAATTTTTTAGGTTACTATTTCAGCTTACCTCTAACAACATTTAATCTTACTTTTGTGTACTGACAATTACCTGCATGAGAGAATGAGACAAAATTGAAATATGATTTCTGTCCTTAAGAAAGCTTCCAAAAAAAGCTAGCGTCAGCTTGTCCTCATCTACTAAATATGGATCCTAGCCTTCCCTTTATTTTCCTTTCCATTAAAAAAAAATATGCATTTTTAATTGAAGGATAATTGCTTAACAGTATTTTGTTGGTTTTTTTCAGCTTGTGCCCTTTTGTATCAATTTATTTTATCTTTAAAAATTATAATTCTATTTAAAGTTTTCCAACCTCATTTAGATATTATTAATATATAACATATGTAAGTTTAAGATGTGCAGCATAATAATTTGATACATGTATCAAATGTGGTAAAAAAATTACCACAATAGGGATAGTTAATACTTCCACCCCCTCAATAATTCCCATTTTGCTTTGTGTGATAACATGTAAGATTTATTATCATATAGACTTTCAATTATGTAATGCCATTAACTATAATCACCCTGCCATACATTCAGTTCAGTTCAGTTCAATAACTCAGTCGTGTCTGACTCTTTTTGACCCCATGGGCTGAAGCTGGCCAGGCCTGCCTGTCCATCACCAACTCCCAGAGTCCACCCAAACCCATGTCCACTGAGTCGGTGATGCCATCCAGCCATCTCATCCTCTGTCGTCCCCTTTTCCTCCTGCCTTCAATCTTTCCCATCATCAGAGTCTTTTCCAATGAGTCAGCTCTTCGCATGAGGTGGCCAAAATATTGGAGTTTTAGCTTCAACTTCAGTCTTTCCAATGAACACCCAGGACTGATTTTCTTTAGGATGGACTCTTTGATCTCCTTGCAGTCCAAGGGACTCTAGATCCTCATAACATATTCCTGTTATAGTTGGAAGATTGACACTCTGACCATTGTCTCTCTACTTCTTTTATTTCCTAGCCACTGAAAAACACCATTCCACTGTCTTATTCTTTGAATCCATCTTTTTTTTTTTTTTTTTTTAAGTCTTGCCACATGGCTTGTGGGATCTTACTTCTCTGACCAGGGACTGAACCCAGAACACAGCAGTGAAACAAATCCCAACCGTTGAACCACGAGGGATTTCCCAAATTTGTCTTTTTTAGATTCAACTTCCAAGTGGCAAGATACAGTATCTGCCTTTCTCTGTCTGATTAATTTAGCATAATGCCATCAAGTTCCATCCATATGGTTTCAAATGGGAAGGATTACTTTTTGTGGCTGAATGCTATGTTTATGCCTAAATAATAAATATATATAATACAAACATTAATATGTATATCATTTTATTTATACACTGATCTGTTGATAGACACCTATTAATGGCTTGGCTACTGCAAATAATGCTGCAATGAACATTGAAGCACACATCATTTTCTAGATAAAGATTTCATTTTCCTCAAATATATATATATATATATATAATATATGTATATATTATATATATGTATACATGGAGAATTCCATGGACAGAGGAGCCTGATGGGCTACAGTCCATGGGGTTGCAAAGAGTTGGTACAACTGGGCACTCACTCATACAGAAAGTGAAATTGCTAGACCATGTGATAGTCTTATTATTAATATTGGAGAAAATTTTATACTGTTTTTCACAGAGGTTATTTTAATTTACATTTTCACCAATAGTGCACAAGAGTTTCCTTTCTCCACAGCCTTACCAAACCTTATCATGTTTTGTATATTTTATAATATTCATCCCAATAGATATCAATTGGTTTCTCATTGTGGTCTTGATTTGTATTTTTCTGATGAATCTTGATGTAGAGCATCTTTTCATGTATTCTATTGGTGAGGTTTATCTGTTCTTCAAAAAATGTTTATTCAATTCCTTTCCCATATTTAAAATAAGGCATGGTTGATATATAATATATAGGTTTCAGATACGACATAGTCAACTTTTAAAGATTATCATTTATTTGCATCTATTATAATGTATTGGCTATATTTCCTAGGTTGCACAACATATCCTTGTAGTTTATTTTATACATAGTATTAACAGTTTGAACCTTTTATATCCCTAAATCTATCTTATGCCTTCTCCCTTCCCTCTCCAGACTGGTAACCACTAACTTTGCTCTCTATATCTGTGACTCTGTTTGCTGCCATATTCACCACTTTGCTTTATTTTTAAATTACACATATAAGTGATATCATAAAGTGTTTCTGTTTCACTGATTGTCTAATTTCACTTAGCATAATATCCTCCAAGTTCATCCATGTTGTTGCAAAACTTACAAGATTGAGTTCTTTATCATGACTGGGTGGTGGCTCAGATGGTAAAGAACCTGTCTGCAATGGAGACCCAGGTTGCATCTCTGGGTTGGAGAAATGCCCTAGAGAAGGGATTGGCTATCCACTCCAGTATTCTTGTCTGGCACATTTCAGGGGCAGAGGAACCTGTCAGGCCACAGTACAAAATTAAAATCTGTCCCTCTTTCCACTTTTTTCCCATCTAATTGCCATGAAGTGATGGGACATGGTTCCATGATCTTAGTTTTTTGAATGCTGAATTTCGATACAGTTTTTACATTCTTTCTTTAATATTCATCACGAGGCAATTTAGTTCCTTTTCACTTGTTATAGTTGTTGTTTAGTTGCTAAGTCATGTCTGAAACTTTGCGACCCCATGGACTGTAGTTTGATAGGCTTCTCTGTCCATGGGATTTCCCCAGCAAGTATACTGGCCTGGGTCTCCATTTCATTCCCCAGGGGATCTTCTCAGCCCAGGGGTTAAACCCACATCGTCTAACTTGACAGGTAGATTCTTTACCACTGAGTCACCAGGGAAATTCACCTTTTATATCATAGAATTTTATTATTAATGTACCTAGGAGAGAATGGTCTGTATTTGAAATTAGGAAGCCATTACCTGATGAACTTAAATGTCTAAATCTCTATCCACATTCAGGAAGCTTTTAGGCTTTACTTTTCTAAATAAGCTTTCTGTCCACTTAGTTTAGTTCAGTTCAGTGGCTCAGTCATGTCCAACTCTTTGCAGCGCCATGGACTGCAGCACACCAGGCCTCCCTGTCCATCACCAACTCCTAGAGTTTACTCAAACTCATGTCCACTGAGTCAGTGAGGCCATCCAACCATCTCAGCCTCTGTCATCCCCTTTTCCTCCCACCTTCAATCCTTCCCAGCATCAGGGTCTTTTCAAATGAGTCAGTTCTTCACATCAGGTGGCCAGAGTATTGGAGTTTCAGCTTCAGCATCAGTCCTTCCAGTGAATATTCAGGACTGATTTCTTTTAGGATGGACTGGTTGGAATTTCTTGCAGTCCAAGGGACTCGCAAGAGTCTTCTCCAACACCACAGTATAAAAGCACACATTCTTCTGTGCTCAGCTTTCTTTATAGTCCAACTTTCACATCCATACATGACCACTGGAAAAACCATAGCCTTGACTAGACAGAACTTTGTTAGTAAAGTAATGTCTCTGCTTTTTAATATGCTTTCTAGGTTGGTCATAACTTTTCTTCCAAGGAGTGTCTTTTAATTTCATGACTGCAGTCACCATCTTCAGGGACTTTGGAGCCCCCAAAATAAAGTCTGTCACTGTTTCCCCATCAATTTGCCATGAAGTGATGGGAACAGATGCCATGATCTTAGTTTTCAGAATGTTGAGTTTTATTTATTTATTTTTTTTAAATTTTATTTTACTTTTAAACTTTACACTATTGTATTGGTTTTGCCAAATATCGAAATGAATCCACCACAGGTATACATGTGTTCCCCATTCTGAACCCTCCTCCCTCCCCATACCATCCCTCTGGGTCGTCCCAGTGCACCAGCCCCAAGCATCCAGTATCGTGCATCGAACCTGGACTGGCGACTCGTTTCATATATGATATTATACGTATTTCAATGCCATTCTCCCAAATCATCCCACCCTCTCCTCCCACAGAGTCCAAAAGACTGTTCTATACATCAGTGTCTCTTTTGCTGTCTCGTATACAGGGTTATTGTTACCGTCTTTCTAAATTCCATATATATGCGTTAGTATACTGTACTGGTGTTTTTCTTTCTGGCTTACTTCACTCTGTATAATAGGCTCCAGTTTCCTCCACCTCATTAGAACTGATTCAAATGAATTCTTTTTAATGGCTGAGTAATACTCCATTGTGTATATGTACCACTGCTTTTTTATCCATTCATCTGCTGATGGACATCTAGGTTGCTTCCATGTCCTGGCTATTATAAACAGTGCTGCGATGAACATTGGGGTACACGTGTCTCTTTCCCTTCTGGTTTCCTCAGTGTGTATGCCCAGCAGTGGCATTGCTGGATCATAAGGCAGTTCTATTTCCAGTTTTTTAAGGAATCTCCACACTGTTCTCCAGAGTGGCTGTACTAGTTTGCATTCCCACCAACAGTGTAAGAGAGTTCCCTTTTCTCCACACCCTCTCCAGCATTTATTGCTTGTAGACTTTTGGATCGCAGCCATTCTGACTGGCGTGAAATGGTACCTCATAGTGGTTTTGATTTGCATTTCTCTGATAATGAGTGATGTTGAGCATCTTTTCATGTATCTGTTAGCCATCTGTATGTCTTCTTTGGAGAAATGTCTATTTAGTTCTTTGGCCCATTTTTTGATTGGGTCATTTATCTTTCTGGAGTTGAGCTGTAGGAGTTGCTTGTATATTTTTGAGATTAGTTGTTTGTCAGTTGCTTCATTTGCTATTATTTTCTCCCATTCTGAAGGCTGTCTTTTCACCTTGCTGATAGTTTCCTTTGATGTGCAGAAGCTTTTAAGTTTAATTAGGTCCCATTTGTTTATTTTTGCTTTTATTTCCAATATTCTGGAAGGTGGGTCATAGAGGATCCTGCTGTGATGTATGTCGGAGAGTGTTTTGCTTATGTTGTCCTCTAGGTGTTTTATAGTTTCTGGTCTTACGTTTAGATCTTTAATCCATTTTGAGTTTATTTTTGTGTATGGTGTTAGGAAGTGCTCTAATTTCATTCTTTTACAAGTGGTTGACCAGTTTTCCCAGCACCACTTGTTAAAGAGACTGTCTTTAATCCATTATATATTCTTGCCTCCTTTGTCAAAGATAAGGTGTCCATATGTGCGTGGATTTATCTCTGGGCTTTCTATTTTGTTCCATTGATCTATATTTCTGTCTTTGTGCCAGTACCATACTGTCTTGATGTTGAGTTTTAGTTCAACATTTTCTCTCTCTTTTTTCACTTTCATCAAGAGGCTCTTTAGTTCTTCTTTGATTTCTGCCATAAGGATGGTGTCATTTGCATAACTGAGGTTATTGATATTTCTTCAAGCAATCTTGATTCTAGCTTGTGCTTCATCCAACCCAGTGTTTCTCATGATGTATTTTGCATACAAGTTAAATAAGCACGGTGACAATATACAGCCTTGACGTACTCCTTTCCCAATTTGGAACCAGTCTGTTATTCCATGTCCAGTTCCAACTGTTGCTTCCTGACTTGCATACAGATTTCTCAAGAGGCAGGTCAGGTGGTCTGATATTCCCAACTCTTCAAGTATTTTCCACAGTTTGTTGTAATCCACACAGTCAAATCTTTGGCATAGTCAATAAAGCAGAAGTAGATGGTTTTTTCTGGAACTCTCTTGCTTTTTTGATGATCCAGCATATGTTGGCACTTTGATCTCTGTTCTTCTGCCTTTTCTAAATCCAGCTTGAACATCTGGAAGTTCACAGTTCACGGACTGTTGAAACCTGGCTTGGAGAATTTTGAGCATTACTTTGCTAGCATATGAGATGAGTATAATTGTGCTATTTTTTGAGCATTCTTTGGCATTACCTTCCCATGTGATTAGAATGAAAACTGACCTTTTCCAGTCCTGTGGCCACTGCTAAGTTTTCCAAATTTGCTGGCATATTGAGTGCAGCACTTTCACAGCATCATTTTTTAGGATTTAAAATAGCTCAACTGGAATTCTATCACCTCCACTAGCTTTGTTCATAGTGATGCTTCCTAAAGCCCACTTGACTTCACATTGCAGGATATCTGGCTCTAGGTCAGTGATCACACCATCGTGGTTATCTGGGTCGTGAAGATCTTTTTTGTACAATTCTTCTGTATATTCTTGCCACCTCATCATAATATCTTCTGCTTCTTTTAGGTCCATACCATTTCTGTCCTTTATTGTGCCCATCCTTGTATGAAATATTCCCTTGGTATCTCTAATTTTCTTGAAGAGATCTCTGGAGAAGCTGAAGTTGAACAGTTCTGTGAAAACCTACAAGACCTTCTAGAACTAATACCCAAAAAACATGTCCTTTTCATTAAAGGAGACTGTTATGCAAAAATAGGAAGCCAAGAAATATCTGGAGTAACAGGCAAATTTGGCCTTTGAGTACAGAATGAAGCAGGGCAAAGGCTGGTAGAGTTTTGCCAAAGAATGCACTGGTCATAGCAAACACCTTCTTCCAAAAACACAAGAGAAGACTCTACACATGGACATCACCAGATAGCCAATACCAAAGTCAGATTGATTATGTTCTTTGCAGCCAAAGATGGAGAAGCTCTATACAATCAGCAAAACAAGACTGGGAGCTGACTGTGACTCAGATCATAAACTCCTTATTGCCAAATTCAGACTTAAATTGAAGAACATAGGGAAAACCTGTAGGCCATTCAAATATGACCTAAATCAAATCCCTTACGATTATACAGTGGAAGTGAGAAATAGATTCAAGGGATTGGATCAGATAGACAGAATGCCTGAAGAACTCTGGATGGAAGTTTGTGACATTGTATAAGAGGCAGGGATCAAGACCATCCCTAAGAAAAAGAAATGCAAAAAAGCAAAATGGTTTTCTGAGGAGGTCTTACAAATAGCTGTGAAAAGAAGAGAATTTAAATGCAAAGGAGAAAAGGAAAAATATACCTATTTGAATGCAGAGTTCCAAAGAATAGCACGGAGAGATAAGAAAGACTTCCTCAGTGATCACTGCAAAGAAATAGGGAAAAACAATAGAATGGGAAAGACTAGAGATCTCTGTCCCCTTCCCTCCCTGTTTTTTCCTGCTGAGACTACAATAATGATATATCCCACAAGTCACATGGATTCTCTTAACTCTTTTTCATTCTTGTTTTTGTTGTTGTTGTTTATGTTACTCTGACTGTGTGACTTAAAATAACCTTTCTTCCTATCCGCTAGTTCTTTTTCTACTATGTTGGATTTGCTGTTGCAGTTCTCTGCTGAACTCTTCAAATCAGTCATGATGTTCCTGAACTCTAAGATTTCTTCTGTTTTTGCTTTTTAATAGTTTCTCTTCATCTGTCCAACTTCTCATGTTTTTCTTTGGTTTCCTAATTTCATTTACCTGTATATCTGTGTTTTCTTGTAATTCATGTAATTTCACTTTAAAGGATTATCCTTAGTTCTTTGTTACGCAGTTAATATATCTCCATTTCTTTATGATCTGCCATTAAAATTGGGTTAGTTTCGTTTGTTGTTCATCCCTTTTCCTTCATTATTCATCATCTTTGTGGACCATGTTGGTGTTTGCACGTTTGATGATTAAGCATCCCTTCCAGTGTCTTTGTAGCCTGACTGTGGCCACTGACTGTCACTATTGTTCAGGTGCTAAGTCCTCTCTGACTCTGGGACACACAAGCTGTAGCACTCTATGCTCCTCTGTCCTCCACCATCTTCCAGAGTTTGCTCGAATTCATGTTCATTGAGTCAGCAGTGCTGTCTAACCACTCATCCTCTGATGGCCTTTAGTCTATCTCAGCATGAAGGTTTCTTCCAATGAGTTGGCTCTTCACACCAGGTGGCCAAAGTACTGGGGCTTCAAGCAACAATCCTTCCAGTGAATATTCAGGGTTGTTTTCCTTTAGGATTGACTGGTTTATCTCTTTGCTGCCCAAGGGACTCTCGAGTCTTCTCCAGCACCACACTATGAAAGCATCAATTATTTGGTGTTCATCTTTCTTTATGGTCCAAATCTCACATCCATACATGGCTGTTGGAAAAGCCGTAACTTTGACTACACAGATCTTTGTCAGCAGAGTGATGTCTCTGCCTTTTAATGCCTTATCTAGGTTTGTCACACCTTTCCTTCCAAGGAGGTTTTGTCTTGTAATTTGATGGCTGCAGTCACTGTTTCCACTGTTTCTCTACTTGCCATAAAGTGATGTGACTGGATGCCATGATTGTAGTTGTTTTAATTTTGAGATTCAAGCCAGCTTTTCCACTCTCCTCCTTACCCTCATCAAGAGGCTCCTTAGTTCCTTTTCACTTTCTGCCATTAGAGTGGTATCATTTGCATATCTGAGGTTGTTGATATTTTTCCTGACAGTCTTAATTCCAGCTCATGATTCATCCAGCTCAGCATTTCACATGATGTTGTCTGCATATAAGCTAAAAAATAGTGACAATATACAGTCTTGTCGTGCTTTCTTCCCAATTTTGAACCAATCAGTTGTCTCATATTTGATTCAGTTGCTTCTTAACCTGCATACAGGTTTCTCAGAAGAGAGGTACATGGTCTGGTTTTCCCATCTCTTTAAGAATTTTCCACAGGTTTTTTGTGATCAATACAGTCATAGGCTTCACCATAGTCAATGAAGAATTTTTTCTGGAATTCCTTCCTTTCTCCATAATCCAAACTGTATTGGCAATTGAATCTCTGGCTCCTCTGCCTCTTCAACACCCAGCTTGTACACCTCTTAAGTTCTCGGTTCATGTACAGTTGAAGCCTAGCTTGAAGGATTATGAGCCTAACCTTGCTAACATGTGAAATGTGTGCAGTTGTGCAGTAGGTTGAATATTTTTTGTCTTCTTCTTCTTTGGGATTGGAATAAATACTGACCTTTCTTAGTCCTTGGCCACTGCTGAGTTTTCCAAATATGCTGACACATCGAGTGCAGCACTTTATCGGCATCTTTTAGGATTATAAGTATCTCAGCTGACATTTCCACACTTCCACCAGCTTTGCTTGCAGTAACGTTTCCTAAGGCCCCCTTGACTTCAGGCTCTAGAATGTCTGGCTCTAGTTGAGTGGCTGCACCTTTGTGATTATCTGGGTCATGCTAATGCTAAGTCGCTTCAGTCGTGTCCGACTCTGTGCGACCCCAGAGACGGCAGCCCACCAGGCTCCCCCGTCCCTGGGATTCTCCAGGCAAGAATACTGGAGTGGGTTGCCATTTCCTTCTCCAATGCATGAAAGTGAAAAGTAAAAGTGAAGTCGCTCAGTCGTGTCCGACTCTTAGCGACCCCATGGACTGCAGCCCATCAGGCTCCTCTGTCCATGGGAGTTTCCAGGCAAGAGTCCTGGAGTGGGGTGCCACTGCCTTCTCTGATAACACCTTTCTTAAATAGCTCTTCTGTGTATTCTTGCCGCCTCTTCTTAATTTTTCTGTTTCTGTTGTGTCCTTACCATTTCTGTCCATTATTGTATCTATGTTTGCGTGAAATGTTCCCTTGATGTCTCAAATATTCTTGAAGAGATCTCTAGTCTTTCCCATTCTATTGTTTTCCTGTATTTCTTTGCAATGTTCTTTTAAGGAAGCCTTTTTCTCTCTCCTTACTATTCTCTGGAACTCTACCTTCAGTTGGGTATTTTCCCTTTATCTCTCGCCTTTCACTTCTCTTCTTTCCTCAGCTATTTGTAAAGTCTTCTCAGACAAATACTATGTCCTCTTGCATTTCTTTTCCTTTGGGATGGTTCTGGTCAATGCCTCCTGTGCAATGTTATGAAGCTCCATCCATAGTTGTTCAGGCACTCTGTCTATGGGATCTAGCCTTTGAATCTATTTATCACTTCCATTGTATAAACAAAAGGGATTTGATTTAGGTCATACCTGAATGGCCTAGTGGTTTTCCATACTTTCTTCGATTTAAGCCTGAATTTTGCAATAAGTAGCTCATAATAGGAGCCACATCCAGCTCTGGATCTTGTTTTTGCTGACTGTATAGAGCTTTACATCTTTGGCTGCAAAGAACATAATCAATCTGATTTCAGTATTGACAATCTGGTGATGGCCATGTGTAGAGTCTTTTGTGTTGTTGGGAAAAGGTGTTTTATTTGACCAAAGTGTTCTTTTGATAAAACTCTGGTAGCCTTGTCTTGCTTAATTTTGTACTCCAAGGCCAAAATTGCCTGTTATTCTGGATATCTCTTTGTTTCCTACTTTTGCTTTCCAGTCCCCTTTGACGAAAAAGACATCTTTTTTGATGTTAGTTCTGAAAGGTCTTGTAGGTCTTCATAATACCGATCAGCTTCAGCTTCATCAGCATCAGTGGTTGGGGCACAGACTTGCATTACTGTGATTTTGAATGGTTTGCCTTGAACTAACAGGGGTTTTTCTGTCATTTTTGAGATTGCACTGACGTACTACATTTTGGACTCTTGCTGATTATGAGGGCCATTCCATTTCTTCTCAGGGATTCTTGCCCACAGTAGAAGATATGCTGGTCATCTGAATTCAATTCTCCCATTCTTGTCTACTTCAGTTCACTGATTCCTAAGATGCCAGTGTTCTGTCTTGTCATCTCCAGCTTCAGCATGCTCTATGTACCTTGCTTCATGGACCTAACATTCCAGGTTCCTGTGCAATGTTATTCTTTATAGCATCACACTTGGCTTTCACCCCCAGAGACATCCATAGCTGAGAGTTATCCCTCTTTGGTCCAACTGATTCATGATTATTGTGGCTGATAGTAATTGCCCTCCACTCTTCCCCAGGAGTGTATTTGACACCTTCTAACTTCAGGGGCTCATTTTCCTGTATCTTATCTTTTTTGCTCTTCCATACTGTTCATGGGGCTCTCCTGGAGGAGCAAACAGCAACCCACCCCAGTATTCTTGCCTTGGAAACCCCATGGACAAAGGAGCCTGTCCATGCAGTCTCAAATGAGTTGCACACAACTTAGTGAGTAAAAACAGCATTGCTTCTCTGGACAAGAATACTGAAGTGGGTTGCCATTTCCTTCTCCAGTGACCAGATTTTGCCTGAACTTTTCACTATGACCTGTCACAGTGGGTTACAGCACAGGTGCATGGCCTGGCTCATAGCTTCACTGAGTTACGCAGGCCCCTTCACCACAACAAGCCTGTGGTCCATGAAGGCATGGTGCCCTAGAAATTGTCCAGTGCCATGACAGCTTGCCCTGAGAAGGTCAGCCAGGAGCTGGGTCCAGGGAAACCTGCCCGTAGCCTGGGGCTGTGGAAGCCTGTGCAAACCTGGGGCCTCAGTAACCACCCGGGGCTGTAGGAAAGATCAGGAGTCAAAATGAATTATCTCTGGATTCCTGGGGACCCTACAGTACCTCAGAGCTGAGGGAGTTGTGGAGCCACTTGAGGCTTCTGGAGCTTCCATTGCACAGGGGGAAGGTGCCCTGGGTTGGCAGGGTGTCTCTGGGAACCTGGAACCGAGGAACCTACCGCAGCTGTGGGCCTTGCCTGGGTCTGCTGGGATCTGCAGGTGTCAGTGTGATCCAGGGGCCCAGAGTAGCAGGATTCTGTTGGGAGTCTGCTTGCAAATCTTTATTTTATCTTAGTCTAATTGTTCTTGGTCTTTTCAACCTCTGGTCTCATTTGCTGCTACTGCATTTTCATATTCCTGTCTCTGTCTGTCTCACTTTCCTTCTCTCTTCAATTCCTTCCCTCCCTCTTCCACTCACTTTCCCCTTCCCCTCATCCCTTCTGCATCCTTTCTCTGTTCATTATTGAATATTCACACTCTTGCCTTTCTTTTCTTTACCATCTCCCTGTCACCTTGGGACTTGTTTTTCTTTCATTCTTTTTTTTTTTTTTTTTTTTAGCCTCTATCCCCTTTATCTCCTTTTCCTAAGCCAAGATGGTGTCAGTCCCAACCGTCCAACTGTTTTCAGCATCTTGATCATGGGTGAACCAAGGAGAATGATTTTGTTATTGTCTTAACCATCTAAATATCTGGGAAGCAGGGCCCTGGTTAGAGTTCTGTTGTTCTTTTTGCGCATTTTGTTTCTATTTTTTCTTAGGTGGAACATATTATTGTTTCAAAATAATATATTTTTATTCTGTTTTGAATAATAGAAAGGACAAGCTAACCTTTGTGTTCGTCCTTAAATATGGTATTTCTGCTTTCAGATAGTTAAGACTAGTTTTTCAAAATTGCCTGATTATCATGGGGAAAGATAATAGAATTATAGAAAAAGGAAGCCATTCCGATTCATTTTCCTACCCTTCTGCTTGGACTGTGAAGTATTTCTAGATCTCAAACATGAATGGAATGCAGAGGAACCCTGAACCACTGTGTAGAATACTAAGATTCCTGCTCATTACTCTGTGGATGGAAAACATCTAGATTTCCCTTAAAAATGATAATGTTTAATAATGCAATCTTGAATATAGTTTTAAACAAATTTTAACACATTATGTGAAAATTCAAATATGAGAGCATATTTCTGAGAATTTAATTTTCAGTCTGTTTCAATATTTCCAAAAGACAATAAATTCATGTTTAGCTACATTGTTGCCATGAGTTACATTGTATGATAAATCTAACTTAATTAATTGAGATAATTTCATATTGAAACCCCAGTGGAGGATAATTTCCTTTTGGTCATCTTATACTACAAGATTATCATTATTTATTTTTCTTTAATTACTTCAAATGTTTCCTCCCACCAGTCAAAACCATCCCTTGGTTTAATAACCATGAATTTATTTCAAACACAGGGAAACTATACCTGGGACTTCATCGGTATAAATACCAGTAGCATAAATGAGATTATACATCGTCTGAACCTGGTAGATCTTATGGAAGTATGGGCAATAGACTCATATATGAATGGAATGATGGTTAATGATGGAGGTTTTGTGAGTTATTTATTTTTTCTTACAGTTTTGAAATTTCGTGGTTTTTTTAGTTGACCTTGCAAATGGCAGCATTCAGTGATGACTCTTGAAGTAGTCAGGTCACATGTATGGTTCCAGATTCAAATAGGCGTATAAATACAGGCGATTGTGTGTGTGCACATGCGTGTGTGTGTGTGTGTGTGTGTGTGTGTGTGTGTAAACTGATATTTCATTATCAGTTGCCTCTAATCTACTTTTGGTTAAAACAGCATCTTGAACTAGAGAGAATAGGTAGAACTGAAGAATGAAAGGAAGCTTTAGAAAAGCAGAAGCTTTGCTGGAAGGTACTTCAGAGACACAAAAGCAACACAAAAGCAATAATATAAATTTTTCTAATTCATATTATTTCTATACTCTGATTCTAAAACATCGTATTTGCTTGTCATCGTTTTCTCCCCTAGTTGTTCTGATATTCCTTTCCTTTATACATGGAGCTTTGAATATCAATGAAATCTATATATCTTTGATATATGCATGTATATCAAAGTTGAGGAAAGTGTTGAAGGTTATTTGCAACAAAAGGAAGAACTGCACAAATTCATAAATCCAAACTGCTTAATAGTTTTGTTTTTGGAGATTTTCAATGCAGTGGTTTAAAAGTATCCAGTGTAACAAAACTTGTATTATCTAAGCTTCTTTAGTCTATTTCATGAGGTAGGACCTGTGTGTTTCCGAGAAGGCAATGGCAACCCACTCCAGTACTCTTGCCTCTAAATCCCATGGATGGAGGAGCCTGGTAGGCTGCAGTCCATGGGGTCGCTAAGAGTCGGACACGACTGAGCGACTTCACTTTGACTTTTCACTTTCATGCATTGGAGGAAGAAATGGCAACCCACTCCAGTGTTCTTGCCTGGAGAATCCCAGGGACGGGGGAGCCTGGTGGGCTGCCGTCTATGGGGCTGCACAGAGTCGGACACGACTGAAGCGACTTAGCAGCAGCAGCAGTTTGTTTCCTCTTAGAGGTGATAAAAGACATATAACATAAAATTAGCTGCTTTGACCATTTTAAGTGTATAGCAAATGTAGCAGTAAATCTAAAGAAAGGGTGCATGATATGGCAAGGAGAAATCAGAGTGTAATGTAGTCCTAATAACAGCCTTAGCAAATTTAATAGGTATCTCTGTAACTATGTTGAATCAAGGAGAGGGCCAGGCCTTTATTTATCTTTAACAACTGATGTTTGAGGCACCCTACCCTGAAAATGGAATAGGACCATGGACCTGAGGCATCTCTCCAGTCAAATCAATTCTGAAGCTGACAGCTGAGGACCATTTGGTGGCAACAATCCCAGCAGCAGAAAAAAAAAAAAAAAAAAATGATACTTTAGTACCGAAAGGGCATCTGGACAATTCATTGCAGACATGGCTTCAATGTTTTCCCACACAAAATTCTCATTTGTTTTGGTAACACTGCAAGATAGCTAGGACAAGTATTATTAACCACAAAGCAAGTTAATAATGTAATTTAAAATTTACACTATATGAGCAGCTTGTTTGTTTTATTTAATACAGAATTAGCTATATAAGGTTGGCAGAGGAAGATAATACAAAAATGTATGCTTATTGACACTTTAACTTGTAAAATGAAAAAGGATGATTTTGAGTAGTTTGATGCTAAGGTAAAAAGTTGCATAGAAAACAAAAAAATAGAAATAGGCATCAAAAATTTCTGATGATTGCTGGGGAAGGTCCAATTCTTTGCTGTGATTCAGCATCAGTTCTAGCTAAAATCTGCATTTAAATGTTTACAGTGCCACTTTGTAGGAGGTAAGTAGACACTAAGACAGTTCATAGAGGTTTTTCTTTGTCAATTATCTTTATTTTCCCAATTTGTGGTACATCTTCTTATACAAAAACCTCAGAGAGTCTCCCACTGAGAAATGAAGTAGGCACAGTAGTGGATGTTAATTTTGAGAAGCCCAAAGCCTGCTGACCCATGCACAACAGACTCACCTGCCACCTCTTTGTCAACATCTTGACAAGGTCATCATGCTTTAAAGAGAAACATTCACTCTCTAACACTCTAATGCTCACTTTTTCTTAAAGAAAGTGTGCAAAAAGGTATCATTTTAACACATCACTGTCATTTCTGCCTACATAGTAAGTGGTTTTGTTCATTGTGTAAGTGAAATTCTTGCATGCAAATACATCAGTCAGAAGACAAATGTTCTGAACAGTAGTGGCTACATCTTTGCATGATGCGTTGGTTGACCTCCAAATATCATTGCAGCTTGAAACCGCTCTTAAATTAGAGAAGGCTTTTAAAACTATGGTGTTTAAGGAAAAATCATCACACGCTTGCAGGTCCTCTAGAATCTACATACCTAACACATCAGATGGAGAAGGCAATGGAAGCCCACTCCAGTACTCTTGCCTGGAAAATCCCATGAATGGAGGAGCCTGGTGGGCTGCAGTCCATGGGGTCACATGGAGTCGGACACGACTGAAGCGACTTAGCAGCAGCAGCAGCAAAGCTAGGATGGACCAGGTCAATATTATTTTAAAAGTCTCACACATTTATTAAAGTATGGGGTTTATACACATATTCATAGTATAAAATCTCATTCAAATTTTGATCTTCACAACTCAATGGGAAAGTATGCTTATTCCCACTTTTAGCAAACTGAACATGAGAATAAAAAACAAAGCCAATAGAAAAATAAGGCTTTGACTTAGTTTTGTTTATTGTTATGTTAAAAAAATAAAAGAGATAAAAGATAGTGCTAAGTCGTGTCCAACTCTTGCAATCCCATGAACTGTAACCTGCCAGGCTCCCATGTCCTTGGGATTCTCCAGGCAAGAATATGGGAGTGGGCTGTCATTTCCTTCTCCAGGGGAACTTCCTGACCCAGAAATTGAACCCAGGTCTCCTGCATTGCAGGGAGATGCTTTACCGACTGAGCCACCAGCATATTTTTGTCTATAATATTAAGCAATAGGAAGAGGAATGACTATCAGATATACAAAATTTAAATGACTCTTATTTCCATACTTTTAAAATGTAGTGATTATCAAGCATTCATTCCATGGAAGAGTCAGACAAAGCTCTACCCTGGGCTTGTTCCCAGGTCACTGTTCTGGTTTGGCTTTCACTGGTCTTGAGGAAGATTACGCCAACAACACCTGAGCCAAAAATAACATCCAGGGAATAATCTTCATCACAACAAGGATAATAATCGTAACAGCTGCCAAAAGGCAGCGCCATAGCAATGATCTGGATGCCGAAGCCCTCAGTGGTCCTGTTAAGCCTTGGAAGCTGCACACAAGATGCCGTGTGATCACAGTGTCCTACCACCGGGAAAGGACAGCGTGTTTAATGATCCCTTTCCTCTGGCATATTCTTTGCTGGTTTCTTCTCTGTCAGTGTCATACTTGCCTAGTCTTTAAAAATTTGGTCTTTAAATGAGGGAAAAACAATGAGAAGAATGTAAAAACCTGCAATTTTGTGAGAACTGAATTTATAATAGAGTGACAGTATCACAGTTCAGTTTCAAGAAATGGCAAAAGTTGAAATTAACCAATAACCCTGACAGCACATAGAGTGATCCGTAAGTACAAGTAAATTCAGCACTAACTGCCAGGCAGGCCCAGAAAAACTGCATTCCTAATGCTATTTCTGAACTTAATTCAATATTTTATAAAACTATGTCTCTCAAAATGACAGCAAGCAATAAGAAGCTGCATAATGTTTTACTTCCACAATTTAAGCGGAACTTTTTCTAAATGATAAAAAATCCTGACTCCAATAAATGACAGAAACTGGTACTTTTAATTGCCTTTGGCTGAATATAAAATGAAAACTTATAAAGCATTATTATAAGGTCGACATTTATAGTGATAAGCTCAAGGAAGTCAGTGTCATTTACATATGCTTTTAAGGAAAACTATGAAAGTCTTGGAACACATTTATGATTCAGATGCAAACAGAATTTTTTGGACAGTGAAATGTCAGCTAGAAAAGGCAAGGGCATGCTAGGGATAGTTAGAGCAACACGGGCATTTATACTTCTGTAAAGATTCAGCGGCTCAGGCTTGGAAAGACGGTTCTAAAATTATGTGCGATGTAAGACATAGGAGACACGAGATAGAGATGAATGTGAGATTGGTTTCACACTGAGACGATGACAGTCACAATAGAGGGTCTACATCAGGAAGACCCACTGCATCGCACGGATTGAAGAAGTGATAAGTCCATTGATTGAATCTCTCATTTAAAGGTGAGAAGATTAAATCCTCCAAAATCCAAATTTATTTCCAAAGTCATGAAACAGTATAGGAACCAAAACAAGTCCAAAATACATCTTCTCTGTCTTAATCCTTAGTATTTTTCCTATATACCTCCTGGAGGTTCAGTAAATCTTTCTCAAGATGATTAAATTGAACAGTAACTTTCAAAATATTGTATAGAAGTTAGATGACTTATAGCTTAAGTACCAAGAGAATGATTGTATTGCAAATGGGCTAATTTGTTTTCTTCTTGAGTTTAATATTACTTATATTCTCCCTTATATCATACATAATTGATTGTTTCAGAACTTTTAAATCACAATCTGACCATATAAAAAATGATGATAAGCTGCTGAATTTTCATAGATCAGTTTAATCTGCCACACAAGAAATTTTGTATTATCAATTTACAAAAGAGAACTACTCATATTAGACACTTTTCTTCATAAATTTCACTTTATTCTACCAGTTTTTGTATTTATTCTCATCTTTCACTTAAGACAGAAAATATTACATGCAGAAGATTCTCATATGCTCATCTGATGCTCAGATTCATCAGAAATAAGAAATAGCTAGTCTTTAGAAAAGGACGTTGTTTAATATATTGGAAGCTTCTTGTATACCGCTTCGAAATCCACCTCGCCTCCCTGCTACTTCCATCACGGTGTGACAAGCAGTCGCATAGAGGCTCCAGTCAGCTCCACGTAGCTGCAGTCTGACAGCGTCTCACCTCCAACCCGTGCTGCCTGCTGCTTGCTTCTTGCTCTGGGATTCTCTGATGCTGCAACACGGGATGCCTAAGGAAAGCATCTCTTCCTGATGAATGTGCATCCCTTACACATGTGTGACCTGTACTTGTAGCAGTTAAAGCTCACATTTGGCCAATAGGGACCTGGAGTCAACAGATAAACCCTGCCTCTTTTTCCTACTCTGAGTAGAAAGCCTGAGAATACAATTCACAGGTCTCTCACACATCTGCCAGAACCAGGTTTCAGGGAGCTGCATCCCTAATTCTCCAGCACAGCTCTCTACGGACATTCTTCCTTGTGTATTCCGTTTTCTCTAGTTCGTTTTGACAGCAGCCTCCTCCTCTCCATCCCCTTCCTGTGATGCTTGAGATGGCTTTGCAAATGCATCACCTGCGTGAAAGACACTGTCTCAGGCTCTGTTTTCAGGAGAACCCAGACTCAAACCTGGAGATACGGTTTTTAATGGGACTAATTTGACTCACTAAGGTAACAGATGGGGCTGACTTAGCCACAATTCAAATCTGAATTCCAACAAAATTACAGATTTGCACATCATGTATATAACACATACTATTGATCTTTGAAATTATTCATGAAAAGATAAAATAGCAAATGTTTATTCTACTAACACTAAAGTTCTATTTTAAATTCCAGAATCTTGACAAGGTGACTCAGTAACAGAGGATTACCTAAATGTGTGGTAGAACTATAAACAGGGAAATTTCAATTAATTGGTTTTTACTTGGACTCAGATGTTGCCAGTGGCAAAGTACTGCTATTATTTGTAGCTATCTTAGCTATGAGGAAGTATTATCACTGCTGCTGCTGCTGCTAAGTTGCTTCAGTCGTATCTGACTCTGTGCAACCCCATAGACTGCAGCCCACCAGGGTCCTCTGTCCATGGGATTCTCCAGGCAAGAACACTGGAGTGGGTTGCCATTTCCTCCTCCAATGCATGAAAGTGAAAAGTCAAAGTGAAGTTGTTCAGTCGTGTCCGACTCTTAGCGACCCTGTGGACTGCAGCCTAGCAGGCTCCTCCGTCCATGGGATTTGCCAGGCAAGAGTACTAGAGTGGGGTGCCATTGCCTTCTCCAGTATTATCACTAACACTATCTTATTTTGTATTAAATCAGGTAGTTTAGCCACTAAGTTTTGTCCAACTCTTGCAACTCCATGGACAATAGCCTGCCAGGCTCCTCTGTCCATGGGATTCTCCAGGCAAGAATACTACAGTGGATGGCCTATTCCTTCTCCAGGGGATGTTCCCGACACAGGAGTCAAACCTGGGTCTCCTGCATTGCAGGCAGATTCTTTACCAACTGGACTATGAGGGAAGTCTATCTTATTTCATATATACAACTGGAATTTACATTCTTTCCCTAAGACATTATAGCTTGCACAATGCTGAAATAAAAATTAACTCCAAATCTTATTCTCTTGCCTTTAAATCACACCACTCTTTGTGCTTGCCATCCATCTAACTCCACAGCCTTCTTAGGGAAACCTATGTGAACGGAAAGAAGCAGTCATTCAATAGTACCTGTTGATTTATATTTCTATATAGATGTGTGTATGGGCTCCCCAGGGGCTCAGTGGTAAAGAATCCACCTGCAGTGCAGGAGCCATAAGAGACATGGGTTTGATCCCTGGGTCAGGAAGATCCCCTGGAGGAGGAAATGACAACCCATTCCAATATTCTTGCCCAGAGAATTCCATGGACAGAGGAGCATGGTAGGCTACAATTCAGGGGATAGCAAAGAGCTGGACATGACTGAAGTGACTTAGAACACATAGATATGTGTGTACATTGTCATTAAGCTATCTACTATTTATGTGAGTATACTTATGAGTAAGAACATCACTAAAAACCTGTCCTTTGAAGACAGTACATTATAAATGAAAATACTTTATATGTGAAACTGCCCTTGAGAGTGTTAGAGCTAACAAGGTGTGGTACTTGGTTTAGCAGGTCACACAGTAAACTTGTGTAAAATTCAATCTCACGTTCTGACTCAGCTATGATCTGCATTGGATAACCTACTGTCAAGGGTGTGTGGCACTTTCTCTAACCCTGAACCATGACTCACACTGCAAGTCTTCTCAGATCGTATGAATTGTTTATGCTTCTTCATGAAGGTGAAATAAAGCCCGGGTATTCTAATGTTCATGATTCTGTTTAGATGAAATTCCAATTAAGGAGAAAAAGTAACAACTAATGGAAACAGGAAGAAGTGCGAATTGAGTTCACTATTTCAAGGCTGATTTCCTTGGGTAGGTTCCTAGTCTTTCAAGATGACTGGGGATTATTGTCACATACTGTCATCTGTCACACTGCTGCGTTTACGGTGAGTAACAGGCTGTTAGGGATTAGAGAAGTTGGTAAAGGCAAACTGGAGAGGTGATGGATTGTTTATATTTTCTACTCTTGGAGGCTGAAAACACAACTCTTACCTAGGTGAGAATACCCGGATATCTAATGTAAAGATATTTAAAATGAACACTTTGGCAACTTAGCAGTTGTGAATACCAACTGTATCTAATTGTATTCTTTCTCCTCCTTAAATCTAACTCTTGAAAAATATATATATAATCCTTTCAGCACTCAGAACATTTATGACTAGCAGATAAACATTGGGCTGACCAGATCCAAGTGTTAACCCACAGAGAAAAATAGTACCTTGCCGGGGTCCAGCCCTGGTGGATCCAGGGAATTCGAAGTGGGAACGTCGTCAGCGAGGATCAGGAAACAATTGCTTAATTAAACGTTAATTAAGGATATAAAGAGTGGTTAAATAAGGATAGCTCAGTGAGGAAATTCAGTGGAGAAAAGAGGCTGAATAATTCAGCTAGAAGGTGAGAGAAAGAACGACATGGGGAGACCAAGTTTCGGTGAACAAGACCCGCCCTTTATTTTCCAAAGTAGTTTTTATACCTTAAGTTATGCATAGAGGATAATGGGGGAAGGGGTAGAGTCATGCAGTAAGCCAGGCTTTCTTCCTGCAAACTTATCATATGCAAAAGTTTAGGTGATTTGCACCATCTTCTGACCCGGAGGCCTGTTAACATTTTAAGACCCTTTCTTCAGAAAACTTATTTTTCTCTAAAGGTGATTAGTCAGGCGCCACCCTCCAAAAGCATTAGATAAAGTTGCATTCCTACAGGACAAAGATGTGGTGGGCTATAACAAGAAAAAGAATTAACTCAAGGGTCCCAGGTTACAAACATTAAAGCTACTACTTACACCAATTATATTAATCAATACACTGCCAGGGACAGAGTAGGTAAGGGATATGGAGACTTAGCAGCAAACATTGGCCCAACAAGTGAAAATCCCTTCACCAATACAATTTCTAATCAATCTTTTAACTGCTCAAAGGGATCTGTATTCAGACAGTTTAGAACATCTCATGCCTCTCACAGTTGGGAGGCTCTGAACAATCACATGTGGCCGGAAGAACCTGTTCAGGAAAGAGATGGTGGTGGGGGACAGCCCCCTGTAAATTCAGAGGTGTAGGTGAGAGCACAAAGCAGAAAGTAGGCAGACTTTGATTTTGGGGGTAGATGCTCGAGAATTTCCAGGGGGACTCCTGAGGCTTGATCCCGCCTTTGCGTATGCTGAGCCTCCTTCCTCATGACCTTTGCCACAGGCGGAGTTCCTCACGCTGGCTCCCGGCAATACCTATCATCTGCTCTCTCCAGCTCACCCTGGATACTACCCCCAAGGGAGTCCTTCCAAAATGCCAATACCATCATTTTATATATTTCATTAATATTCTTTAAATATTCACCATAATAGAGCTGCCAATTAGGTGTTTTCTCATGTGGCTGCTCAAAAAGGTAGTATTAGTGGCTATTTTGCATGTGATAAGAGGGGTTCTCAGGCCACAGATAGGATAAGCAGGAGAACATGTTCCTTTCTTGCTTAATGAAGTCATGATGGGACAGGGGTCTGGATGCCTTTTCAAAGCGTGTAAGTGTGTGGCTGCACCTGCTGGTCAACCCTCCCTCCAGCCTGCGCCCTTCCCCTCGTCTCATCATCCCTCAGCCATGCAAGGATGCTCACACGTCTGGAATGAGCTCTTCCAAGCCCAACCCCCGAGCGTTTGCTCAGGTTCTTCACTCTGCTCAGAATCCCATGCCCCACATCAGTCGGGCAGGACAGCTCCTATATCATGGAAGGCTGAGCTTAATCATCTCTTCTGCTTTTAAATCTTCCCTGATTCACTCAACACAGCTAGTTATGCTTCCTTGGTGCCTCTGTTTAATTTCGTGCAAAGCCTTCTTCATTCATGCACTCATTCATTTAGCCTCTTTCTCAACAAATATTACATCAATAAACATGTCACGTATGTATAGTCTCTGCAAAGGATGGTATGCATGATTGTGAATAAAATATTGAGAGAAATGCTTATGTGAATATGCTTATCCAGGTTTATATAACTTAGGGCCTCTCATAAATATTCATAACTAAAATGCAGTCATTTATTTCTGTCTCTCATATTAAAACATAAGCTTTTTGGAAGACTGATTAAAGTATATATTTATTTGTATTCCTCGCATTTAGTACAGTGCCTGATAAAATGTGGGTGTGCAAAGTTTTTTTAATGAGACCAAACTGATTTAGTAAACCATTGGGAGAGTAGCTTCTAATTGTATTTATTTTCTTCAACTCAATTATCATGCCTGTATTTACAAACACATGACTTAAAATACAATAGGGTGTCTAGAATGGGATTACCTTGAGGAAAAAGAGAGGAAAATATGTATAAGTGCACAATATCATAGCTCATTATACAAAGAAACATGAGTTCTTTGTTAGAAATTAGAATGTTCCCTCTTATTCAAAACAAATGATTTTAAAATATTAAAAAATAAATGATAAATATGTAGAATATAGAGTATCCAGAGAAATATAGTAATAATAGCCTATCAATAAGAGTCAGTGGAGAAAATTCAACTCACAGCTTTATAATATTATATAATACAGTTTCAAAACAGAAAAACTCTCAGATACATTTTATTTATCTGTTCATTTATCCCCCTTCTCTCTATCTCTCTATCATCAACTTATCTAGAATCCAAATAGAAAAAAAAATAAAAAAAGGATCAGCATAGGTAATTTGTTATTTTACATCTCTTTGTAATTAAGTATATACTCACAGATTAAAGGGGCTTCTCTCGTAGCTCAGATGGTAAAGACTCTGCCTGCAATGCAGGAGACTCTGGTTTGATTTCTGGGTTGGGAAAATCCCCTGGAGAAGAAATAGGCTACTCAAAAGAGTCCGACATGACTGACCGACTTTCACTTTCACTTTTCACTTTCATAGGTTAATTTACAGCTGAACTTATAAAGCTCTTCAGTTCTTCCCTTATTTTCTAGTGTCAAAATACAAAGTAAAATAAAAAAGAGAAGGGCTTTGATTTACATATGTGTCAGAGCTCCTTTCCTCAAAATGCAAATTGCCTTGAACAGGTAACAGCTCCGTCCCTCAGAGTCATTGTCCACAGAGAAGATGAACATGGTTCAAAACTCTGAGTCTCTCTCACACACAAACACTTGCACACACACATTAAACTTAAAACTTTAACATTTAAAATAAATATCTGCCACTTACAATACTATTTTTACAACAAAGAGGCTTATTTTCACTGAAATGTGTTTTATTATTTTATTTCATTAAAACTATCTTAAATTGATGTGTTGGGAAAAGTGTGCTGATATAAGATGTATGAGGACCACAGCCAGGGAACCTAAGAAACTGTGTAGAAGTGAAAATTAATATTAAATCTTAAAGCATTTGAAGATTTCTCTGTCAAGTAAAACACTTTGGAAAGCAAAATATATCATTGATTATAAAGAGCTATTTTATAAATGTTAATGAACTTGGTTTATACTATTGAGAATATGAGATATCAGACATAATTATAATGCCAGGTAGATAGGTATGTAGATATTGGTGTAGTTATAAGCATGGTGGTAATGGGCCCCGACTCTTGCAACTCCATGGACTGCAGCCCAGCAGGCTCCTCTGCCCATGGGATTCTCCAGGCGATAATGCTGGGGTGGGTTGGCATTTCCTTCTCTAAGGAGTCTTCCCAACCCAGGGATCGAGCCCTTAAGCCTCCGGCAGTGGGTTCTTTACCACTGCCGCCACCTAGTATGTCTATTTTTTACTGCATATTTAAAATGGAAAGTATTTTTAAAACTCAATTCCATAATTTACTATTTTACCATGAGCTATATATCTGATTATTACGCTTTTATAAAACCTGGTGAAAAAATCTTTAGAAGGTCATATCCTCCTTGCCCAGCTGTTTTTGGATATTCCCCACGTGTGCTAAGCTGTTTGTCTTGTTCCCTCGTATCAGGAATGAGGTGTGGGCAGGAGAATCTCCAGTATCCTAGCTAATAACATACAATTGCACTTTTGTGTTAAAGCAATTGGCTGCATTCATGCATGGCCTTCTATATTTGTGAGGTAAAAAAGCTTTCATGACATTTGCTTTTTGAAGATTTATTTATTTTTTTTTAATTTTATTTTATTTTTAAACTTTACATAATTGTATTAGTTTTGCCAAATATCAAAATGAATCCATCACAGGTATACATGTGCTCCCCTTCCTGAACCCTCCTCCCTCCTCCCTCCCCATACCATCCCTCTGGGTCGTCCCAGTGCTCTAGCCCCAAGCATCCAGTATCGTGCATTGAACCTGGACTGGCATCTCGTGTCATACATGATATTTTACATGTTTCAATGCCATTCTCCCAAATCTTCCCACCCTCTCCCTCTCCCATAGAGTCCATAAGACTGTTCCATACATCAGTGTCTCTTTTGCTGTCTCGTACACAGGGTTATTGTTATCATCTTTCTAAATTCCATATATATGCATTAGTATACTGTATTGGTGTTTTTCCTTCTGGCTTACTTCACTCTGTATAATAGGCTCCAGTTTCCTCCACCTCATTAGAACTGATTCAAATGAATTCTTTTTAATGGCTGAGTAATACTCCATTGTGTATATGTACCACTGCTATCTTATCCATTCATCTGCTGATGGACATCTAGGTTGCTTCCATGTCCTGGCTATTATAAACAGTGCTGCAATGAACATTGGGGTACACGTGTCTCTTTCCCTTCTGGTTTCCTCAGTGTGTATGCCCAGCAGTGGGATTGCTGGATCATAAGGCAGTTCTATTTCCAGTTTTTTAAGGAATCTCCACACTGGTCTCCAGAGTGGCTGTACTAGTTTGCATTCCCACCAACAGTGTAAGAGGGTTCCCTTTTCTCCACACCCTCTCCAACATTTATTATTTGTAGACTTTTGAATCGCAGCCATTCTGACTGGTGTGAAATGGTACCTCATAGTGGTCTTGATTTGCATTTCTCTGATAATGAGTGATGTTGAGCATCTTTTCATGTGTTTGTTAGCCATCTGTATGTCTTCTTTGGAGAAATGTCTATTTAGTTCTTTGGCCCATTTTTTGATTGGGTCATTTATTTTTCTGGAGTTGAGCTGTAGGAGTTGCTTGTATATTTTTGAGATTAGTTGTTTGTCAGTTGCTTCATTTGCTATTATTTTCTCCCATTCTGAAGGCTGTCTTTTCACCTTGCTGATAGTTTCCTTTGATGTGCAGAAGCTTTTAAGGTTAATTAGGTCCCATTTGTTTATTTTTGCTTTTATTTCCGATATTCTGGGAGGTGGGTCATAGAGGATCCTGCTGTGATGTATGTCAGAGAGTGTTTATCTCAATAGATGCAGAGAAAGCCTTTGACAAAATTCAACACCCATTTATGATAAAAACTCTCCAGAAAGCAGGAATAGAAGGAACATACCTCTGCCGGGGACCAGCCCCGGCTGATCCAGGGTATTCGAAGGAGAGACGGCGTAGGCGAAGATCAGGAAACAACTGCTTAATTAAACGTTAATTAAGGATATAAAGAGTAATAGAATGAGGATAGCTCAGTGAGGAAATTCAGTGGAGAAAAGAGGCTGAAATAAGGATAGCTCAGTGAGGAAATTCAGTGGAGAAAAGAGGCTGAATAATTCAGCCAGAAGGTAAGAGAAAGAACGACATGGGGAGACCAAGTTTCGGTGAACAAGGCCCGCACTTTATTTTCCAAAGTAGTTTTTATACCTTAAGTTATGCATAGAGGATAATGGGGGAAGGGGTAGAGTCAGGCAGCAAGCCAGGCTTTCTTCCTGCAAACTTATCATATGCAAAAGCTTAGGTGATTTGCATCATCTTCTGGCCCAGAGGCCTGTTAACATTTTAAGACCCTTTCTTCAGAAAACTTATTTTTCTCTAAAGGTGATTGGTCAGGAGCCACCCTCCAAAAGCATTAGATAAAGTTGCATTCCTACAGCGCAAAGGTGTGGTGGGCTATAACAAGAAAAAGAATTAACTCAAGGGTCCCAGGTTACAAACATTAAAGCTACTACTTACACCAATTATATTAATCAATACACTGCCAGGGACACAGCAGGTAAGGGATATGGAAACTTAGCAGCAAACATTGGCCCAACAAGTGAAAATCCCTTCACCAATACAATTTCTAATCAATCTTTTAACTACTCAAAAGAATCTGTGTTTAGACAGTTTAGAACATCTCCTGCCTCTCACAGTTGGGAAGCTCTGAACAATCACATGTGGCCGGAAAAACCTATTCAGGTAGGCTAGAGGATTTCCAAAGGAGTTTGTAGGTTAAACACTGTCACACCCAGGAATTATTAACTGGAACTGTAAGCTAACTCTTTTTTCAGAGAGAGGTAGTGGAGGACAGCCCCCCGTAAAGTCAGAGGTGTAGGTGAAAGCTCAAAGCAGAAAGTAGGCAGACTCTGGTTTTGGGGGTATATGCTCGAGAATTTCCAGGGGGACTCCTGAAGCTCGATCCCGCCTTTGTGTATGCCGAGCCTCCTTCCTCATGACCTTTGTCATGGGCGGAGTTCCTCACACTGGCTACCGGCAGTGATAGAATTCCAGTTGAGCTATTCCAGATCCTGAAAGATGATGCTGTGGAAAGTGCTGCACTCAATATGCAATATGTCGGCTCCTGGCATACCTCAACATAATAAAAGCTATATATGACAAACCCACAGCAAACATTACCCTCAATGGTGAAAAATTGAAAGCATTTCCTCTAAAGTCAGGAACAAGACAAGGGTGCCCACTTTCACCATTACTATTCAACATAGTTTTGGAAGTTTTGGCCACAGCAATCAGAGCAGAAAAAGAAATAAAAGGAATCCAAATTGGAAAAGAAGAAGTAAAACTCTCACTACTTGCAGATGACATGATCCTCTACATAGAAAACCCTAAAGACTCCACCAGAAAATTACTAGAACTAATCAATGACTATAGTAAAGTTGCAGGATATAAAATCAACACACAGAAATCCCTTGCATTCCTATACACTAATAATGAGAAAACAGAAGGAGAAATTAAGGAAACAATTCCATTCACCATTGCAACGGAAAGAATTAAATACTTAGGAATATATCTACCTAAAGAAACTAAAGACCTCTATATAGAAAACTATAAAAACACTGGTGAAAGAAATCAAAGAGGACACTAATAGATGGAGAAATATACCATGTTCATGGATTGGAAGAATCAATATAGTGAAAATGAGTATACTGCCCAAAGCAATGTATAGATTCAATGCAATCCCTATCAAGCTACCAACAGTATTCTTCACAGAGCTAGAACAAATAATTTCACAATTTGTATGGAAATACAAAAAACCTCGAATAGCCAAAGTGATCTTGAGAAAGAAGAATGGAACTGGAGGAATCAACCTACCTGACTTCAGGCTCTACTACAAAGCCACAGTTATCAAGACAGTATGGTACTGGCACAAAGACAGAAATATAGATCAATGGAACAAAATAGAAAGCCCAGAGATAAGTCCACACACATATGGACACCTTATCTTTGACAAAGGAGGCAAGAATATACAATGGATTAAAGACAACCTCTTTAACAAGTGGTGCTGGGAAAACTGGTCAACCACTTGTAAAAGAATGAAACTAGAACACTTTCTAACACCATACACAAAAATAAACTCAAAATGGATTAAAGATCTAAACATAAGACCAGAAACTATAAAACTCCTAGAGGAGAACATAGGCAAAACACTCTCTGACGTTTGCTTTTTAAAAATCCCCCTGAAGCCCTGCTCCCTAGTTCCCAGCCTCCTTCTCGTTCTCTGATACAACTCACTCGTTTCTTCTTCTTTCAAATCCCAGGCAACTTCCTATTTCTTCCTCTTACACTTATCTTTTACCATTAACATCTCTCTAAAACATGCATCCTTTATATCTAAAGTGACTCTACATCCCAAGTAGAGATGAACTGTGGAGATGAACCCAAGTAGAGATGAACAGCAGGTCTATTGCTGCTACATAATTACCAGTACTGGCATCTTATGCTTGAAAGAGCACCCAGGTGTGAATGGTCAAATCATTCACTCAGAGGTTAATCTCTCAATTTATAAGCCTTTTTTCCACATTAAATACATTTACCCCAATTCTCCAAAACTTGACAGGATGCTCCGATCACTTCCTTTGTTTCACTGAAACCCAATTTGAACTTGAGAAGAGAGCTTCATTTCTTGCAATCTCCTGGGAAGGAATTGTTCATCTTTCACATGCCCGGACAAAGGGGAGGAACATTGATATTCTTCAGCTCTGAATTGCTACCCCTAGACTGCTCTACTCTTCCATAAATTTCTGTCCTTTGAGGCTCAAGTATACATCTGAATTTATACCATTACTTCATGTCTCAACAGACTTATTTAATAACTCTCCAGACTTGTTTTTCGAAAGATCTCTCCAAGGTTGCCCCATCCTTGCTGATGAGTTGGGCTTCCCTGATACCTCAGTTGGTGAAGAATCCACCTGCAATTCATGAGACCCAGTTCAATTTCTGGGTTGGGAAGATCCACTGGAAAAGGGATAGGCTGCCCACTCCAGTATTCTTGGGCTTCCCTGGTGGCTCAGCTGGTAAAGAATCGCCTGTATTAGGGAGACCTGGGTTCGATCCCTGTGTTGGGAAAATCCCCTGGAGGCAGGAAAGGCTGCCCACTCCAGTATTCTGGCCTGGAGAATTCCATGGTCTGTGTAGTCCATGGGGCCGCAAAGAGTCGGGCATGACTGAGCAACTTTCACTTTCACTTTGCTGAGTAGTTGACTTTGATCTGAATAGTCCAACTTAGAAACTTAGCCCCAAGTGTTTGTCATCCTCAAAGCAGTGACTTTTTTTTTTTTTTATGCCATGCTTTAAAATATGCAGGTTCTTATTTCCACATCTAGGGACCCTACTCGAACCCCTGTATTGGGAGCATGGAGTCTTAATCACTGAACCACCAGAGAATCCCAACAGTGACTTTTCTTTAATTCTACTCTTGCAAAATCATTTCTAAACCTGCATCTATAAAGTCATCTAACTCAGAAATATCCTACGTCTAAAAATCTTCAGTTATAACGCCTTTCATTCTGATTCCAAATGATCGTTTGCCTTTTTCACTTACTTGTGTTTATTTTCATGAGAACACCAAGCACAGTACCCTTTCATTTTGTCCTATTTCATATATTTTTGGCTTCCCTTTCCTTTCTTTCCACACCAATTCCATTTTTTTTCAACTACTGTAGAATTTGGTCAAAAGCTAATTTGGATACCATCCTCTTTCAACTATTCAGCTATTATTCTCTCTTCTCGTTTTCAGCGTCCCACTCTTTAATTGTTTCTTCTCATCAGAATAGAAACATACTCCAGCCTCTTCCAAAAGACCAAAAGAAATAAAGACTAGAATTTCACAACCTTAGCCATCTTTCTTCACTTAAAGCTCAAATTTCTTGAGAAAAATATCTACTACGGGATCCTTTTTCACCTTTCATTTCTTTAACATATATATTTATATTCCCTTTCCTGCAAACTCTCGCTGCATTTAAATCACCTAAGACACTATGGTCTTCCTTAGTGGCTTAGACAGTAAAGAATCTGTCTGCAGTGTGGGAGATCTGGGTTCAACCCCTGGGTTGGAAAGGTCCCCTTGAGGAAAGCATGGCGACCCACCCCAGTATTCCTGCCTGGAGAATCCCATGGACAGAGGAGCCTGGAGCGCTACAGACATGGGGTCTCAAAAAGTTGGACACAACTGAGTGACTACTTATCCCTCACCTATTGAGTCTACCTTGTCAATGTATTGGGCCCTGCTGAGCTTTCCATCCAGTTGGAATAGTTTACACTAATTATCAGGATAAGATTTGTCTGATGTAGCATAGTGAGGAGGCATGGATGGATATGACTCAAACTTAGGTGATCCACTTAGATGCCTTTGGTATCCGCTTGCCCAGTTTGGTTGTAAATAGGTCAAAGAGTCATGTTTTAAGAAGAGTGAGAGAATCGGTATCTTAGGCCTTACCAGGGATTGGGCTCTAGGTCATTCTACCTTGTATTCCACCTGGTCCGGCAGGGGTGCTGGTAGACATTTAGGGTCATCTAAGATGGGTCACAGAGAACAGAGATGGTGCTCATCTGCTGGGGTCTCAAGTCCGGGAGAACAGGTATGGGCTGAAGTTCACTTACAGAGTTCCTTAAGAAAAGTTTTCCACTAGAGTATTAAAGAGATGATCTTAGAAAGTAAATGAAAGTAGGTAATAACTGAGCACATCAAAATCCATTGAAGAGTGTTATCTGCTCTACGCAACATAGATTTCTCTTTCAGGACAGAAGGCACTATCCATTCAGCTGCTGGTACGCTTTCCTGTCTAAGGATGTTTGTGAGTCAGACTGCTACAGGACGGGCCTGAGCTGAAGAGAACTGCTTCACTCACAGGCACACTCCTTTCAAGAGCTATCCTGCATCCACTGGCTGGCTACGGAGGGAACATAAAGCAGGTCTTCTGCAGTGGGGGACCACTCTGGCCTTCTGTCCATTTCCAGCTCCATCCAAGTTGGGCTAAACCCCTCTGGTGACTGCTCCATGGCCTAACTTCTGCACAATTCCCATTTTGTCACTTAATACAGATCATTATATTGAGAACATTACCTTATTAACACCTGCCTCCATTTCCATTTTATTGCCAGGGACCTCAGCCTGTGGCAAAGTCACACTGTACCTACTTGACTATTTTACGGCTCTCTCCCACCTGTGTGCTTTGCCCCGACTCACTGTCCTTCTCCCTCGCCCTTCTGGAAACAAGCTAGTTCCCTTCAGGCTTCGTCAGTGCCATTATGAAGGTCTGAGGGAATACTGCTCTGCCGGTATCACTGGGCTTCTAACTGCCTTCTTATCTTTGATCAAATGGTAAAATTCTCTAATAGGTCTGTTCTGACTATGCTGCACACACAGACACAATCACACACACACATCCCCCAAAAACACACACCTCAAGCAAGCACTCCTAACTCCTTTTTAACGATCTGTCTCTGTGTCTGTCTCTCTCTTATTTCCATAGCATTTACTATCTTTTAAATATATAGTACATACATTATAGTTTTCTTATATTTATTGTTCACTGTTTGTCTTCATTCAAAAAAAAAAAAAAAATATATATATATATAAGCCCAGATAGGGAATGATCTTTGGTTGCTATTTTTTTCCTCATTACTGTATTTAAGCACACAAAAATGAGTCCAGGCACACACCGGAACCCAGTACCTATTTGTAAAATAAATGGAATCCACTTAGAAATTTCATAAACATTTCCTAATTTACTGGTTCAGATTATCACCCATGATCAAGTTCTCGTATGTACCATGCCTTTCTTCCTTCTTATATATTAATAATGTGCTAATACATCTAGAAAGCAGGCAGCTATTCTAGGGACATATTTGTTTACCTCAATCGCCTTTCCAAATTGTTCTCAAATTGTTGTCTATTCCACAGTTATTTCTTTAACCTTGGTTCTCATATCTTCCAGAATTAAATATATTCTAGTTGCTTCCTTTGAAATTGACTTCAAATCTTTACTAATTCTTCTTCTACAAATAGAACAAAGTTTTCAATGTGTGAGTTTTTATTTTTCTTCTTAATACTCACATCAACATGAATTTCTTATCTTTCTAAATCATTTTCCCCCCTGAAAATAGCATGTACTCTCACGGTTTTTCAGTTAAGATGCTTTTGGCTGCCAGAAATCGAATGACAGCCAAATGCAGCTTAAAAGCTAGACAGTTGATTGTCTCTCATAATGAAAACTTGGAGACAGACAATTCCAAGTTTAGTGCAGCAGCTCCAAAACACCAACAATGACCCAGGTGCTTCATAGCTTCCTGCTTTAGCATTCTTAGTATGCTGGCTTTTGTTCTTGTTCTTCCATCCCCAGGCAAAGATGAGTCACATCTTATGGAAATATCCCATGTGAGAAGGAGTGAATAAAATATAAATATAGAGCTCCTCCATTTTACCAGGAAAATTAATCTTTCTTAGTAGGCACATGTAGTCTCCCTTATATTTTATACAAGTCTGCTGCTAACTTGCTTCAGTCGTGTCCGACTCTGTGCGACCCCATAGACGGCAGTCCACCAGGCTCCCCCATCCATGGGATTCTCCAGGCAAGAACACTGGAGTGGGTTGCCATTGCCTTCTCCAATGCAGGAAAGTGAAAAGTGAAAGTGAAGTTGCTCAGTCGTGTCTGACTCCTAGCGACCCCATGGACTGCAGCCCACCAGGCCTCTCCGTCCATGGGATTTTCGAGGCAAGAGTACTGGAGTGGGGTGCCACTGCCTTCTCCTTATACAAGTCTACATCTAAACAAATCATATATGAAAAAGTTCAAGACCTGCTTAATTAGAAACTTTCAAAATAATTTTTATCATAAATTTTAGAAGATTTATCTCCATATTTACCTTAATAAAGAAATGTTTTAATGTTATTGATGTATCTGAAAGGTTCTATGGTATATATATTACTTTGTATATATATATAATATTGACATATATAGAATATGAAGATATAGAATATCAATATAACATATATTGCTGATGCAATATTACTATAGATTAAAATATTGTTGTGATATGATTATAACACACATACATATGTAATTCTAAAATATAATTTTAATTTATACATTGTATCCTATCTGCTTTTTTTCATTGTTGATGAAAGTCAAATCTGTTGTTTTAACAATTTACTGAATAAAAACTTGTCCTTTTTTTTACTTACAGTGAGCAAGAACCAATTGAATTATTTCTAGGGTGGTTTGTGTGGAAGAATAATTTCTCTCTGCTTGCCCTCATGCATTTTGTTGCTTGAGTGGTATCTGAAGGAAATTTGCAATTCTTTGAGCAATAAAATGGACTGTTGACTGATAAGCAAATAATGTTGTATACAAAACAAGGTATTTTTTACATGTACACAATCCATTTTTAAATCATTTCTTGGTCTAATTGCTAAAATTGTTCAAAGTCTAGAAGCACTCCATTTAAATTGCTAGCAAATAATTTGTTGGCATTTTAGGCCTTTTATTTTGGGGGGAAGGGACATGCCTTCAAAGTACCTCCTTCATTTGGAACATTTGTGAAACAATGACAGCAAGTTTCATCTCCAAAACAAGGAACACAAAAGCAGGCCTTTAAGAGAGCATTTATGATTTTAGACTTTTTGGTGATGGTCATTCTGACTGGTGTGAGGTGATACCTCATTACAGATTTGATTTACATTTCTCTAGTAATTAGTGATGTTCAGCATCTTTTCATGTGCCTGCTGGCCATCTATGTCTGCTCTGGAGAAATGTCTATTTATATCATATTGCTCAGCTGTAAAAAAGAATGAAATAATGCCATTTAAATCAACATAGATACACCAAGTGAAGTAAGACAGATAAAGTCATTTCATATGATATCACTTATATGTGGGATCTAAAGAGATGGTAGAAATTAACTTATTTATGAAAAGAAATAGATTCACAGACATGGAACACAGAATTATGGTTATCAAAGGGAGAAGGAGGGATAAATTAGGAGGTTGGGATTAAAATATACATCCTGACATATATAAAATAAATAACCCACAAGGACTTCCCTGTGTTGCACAGAGAACCACGCTCAATATCTTGTAATAACCTATAATGGCCAAGAATCTTTCAGGGAATATATATGCTAAAAAAAAATGAACAACATCTGGAGAAGTAAACATTTGGGGGAAAAAAAGATAAAAATCATGTAATTGGTACATGAGGAGGTTAAGTATCAAGAACTCTTTGTATCTCCAGATCACCAAGTGTGAAGTGTCTCTAACGAAGGTTTCTAAAGAAACTATTCCTTTTCTGCTTTATCCCGGTAAATAGCATTGCCACTTCAGGCTATCATAACAATACTGAAGATTATCTAATTATTTCTTTTGTTGTGATTTGTTGCAAAGTAATAAACTTTCTGATTATAGCTTATCTATATTCTGCAGGATAAAAATGCACAAAGTAATTAAAACTATCTTGTAATCATTCAAATGTTCGGAGCTCTCATTGGAAAAAAAAAGTAAACTTACTTAATTTGTATCTTGATAGTTGAGCCTGATCTTCTCTGCCTAGTAAGAAAAAACTTTTTTTTTTCTGGTTGGCATAAAAAACATTTAGAACACATCTGTCTGATAGATACTTATAAATACTTTATTGCAATCTATCTCTTAATTGAAATTTTAATTAGCACCATTATTTTATGTTTGGGAAATGCAAGCTCAGGTACTGTTTAACAGACAAAAATAGGTGGAAGAGCTATAAATTGAAACTTATTCTTTATTATTTCAAAGTTTGCTTCTTGTTGAACTTTGCACAGGTTGTCTTCCATTCATATTTGTGGCACTATTCATTGGCATCTTCTATAAATTAAGGTGAGCAGTATATTATTTAACCATTTTATTACTTTTATATGTTTCATTATTTTTGCAAGTAAATAGTTTTCAAGAGGACAAGAAGCATGTTAAATATAGTTTCCTCATGTGGACTTAGGCAAGTGGTCATGACCTAATCTGTATCAATTAACTATGATTTTCCGTGATTTGGGGAAGACCAAATTAATATTAAGTAATGCAATTGAGCTTAATCACAAGCTTATCCATTTTGTTTCGGTAGGCTGTAATGCCAAGTAATCTTTTGCCTAAAACTTTTCACTTATAAACTAGCTATTTTTAGTAACTTTAATTACAATTTATAGAGTGAAAGAAAAAAATCACATATGGTAATTTACAATGAAAGCCATTTATCATTATGGTGTAATTAAAAAATTGCAGCTTTTTCTCATTAGCCTTCTCCCTCAACTTAGTTTCTATTGATTTTTTGTCTTGAATAGTTGAGAAAAAATTATTACAAATTGTATGTACTCTTGAATGCTTATCTTAAACCAAAGCTTAATTGCTAAATTTTAGCTCCTATATACATCAAATTCCACCTGAGCTTGCCACTGTTTTTTGTCTCTCTTGTAATTAGACACTGTCCAATATCATCAACTCTTCTAAAAGACTTGAGGAATGTTCTTGGGGTACTTTCTTTTTTAGTTCTCCATTAGGTAAGTGAAGATAGCCTTTAAAAACAAATAAAAAATCATTATCTTAAAAAAACCTGGTAATAGTCCAATATTCTGCACAAATAAAGGAAATGTATCACGATGATTCATATAGAATTGTAAGTAATACAGAACAGTAATGGTGCAAGTGACGGGGACTGCAGCGAGGAAATAAAAAGACACTTGCTCCTTGGAAGAAAAGCTATGGCCAACCTAGACGACATATTAGAAGGCAGAGACAGCACTATCACTACGCTGACAAAGTCTGTCCAGTCAAAGCTATGGTTTTTCCAGCAGTCATGTTCAAATGTGAGAGGTGGACCATAAAGAAGGCTGAGTGCCAAAGAATTGACACTTTCAAACTGTGGTGCTGAAGAGGATGCTTGAGAGTCCCTTGGACTGCAAGACTGAATGCAGTAGGAGAGGGGACAATGGAGGATGAGATGCTTCAGTTCAGGTCAGTCGCTCAGTCGTGTCCGACTCTTTGCAACCCCATGAATTGCAGCACACCAGGCCTCCCTGTCCATCACCAACTCCTGGAGTCCACCCAAACCCATGTCCATTGAGTCAGTGATGCCATCCAACCATCTCATACTCTGTCGCCTCCTTCTCCTCCTGCCTTCAATCTTTCTCAGCATCAGAGTCTTTTCAAAAGAGTCAGCTCTTCGCATCAGGTGGCCAAAGTACTGGAGTTTCAGCTTAAACATCAGTCCTTCCAATGAACACCCAGGACTGATCTCCTTTAGGATGGACTGGTTGGGTCTCCTTGCAGTCCAAGGGACTCTCAAGAGTCTTCTCCAACACCACAGTTCAAAAGCATCAATTCTTCGGTGCTCAGCTTTCTTTATAGTCCAACTCTTACATCCATACATGACCACTGGAAAAACCATAGCCTTGACTAGACAGACCTTTGTTGACAAAGTAATGTCTTTGCTTTTCAATATGCTGTCTGGGTTGGTCATAACTTTCCTTCCAAGGAGTAAGCGTCTTTTAATTTCATGGCTACAATCACCATTTGCAGTGATTTTGGAGCCCCCAAAAATAAAGTCAGCCACTGTTTCCCCATCTATTTGCCATGAAGTGATGGGACTGGATGCCATGATCTTAGTCTTCCGAATGTTGAGCTTTAAGCCAATTTTTTCACTCTCCTCTTTCACCTTCATCAAGAAGCTTTTTAGCTCCTCTTCACTTTCTGCCATAAGGGTGGTATCATCTGCATATCTGAGGTTATTGATATTTCTTCTGGCAATCTTGATTCCAGCTTGTGCTTCTTCCAGCCCAGCCTTTCTCATGATGTACTCTGCATATAAGTTAAATAAGCAGGGTGACAATATACAGCCTTGACGTACTCCTATTTCCTATTTGGAACCTTTTCCTTGTCCAGTTCTAACTGTTGCTTCCTGACCTGCATACAGATTTCTCAAGAGGCAGGTCAGGTGGTCTGGTATTCCCATCTCTTTCAGAAATTTTCACAGTTTGTTGTGATCCACAGTCAAAGGCTTTGGCATAGTCAATAAAGCAGAAATAGATGTTTTTCTAGAACTCTAGCAGATGTTGGCAATTTGATCTCTGTTTCCTCTGCCTTTTCTAAAAGCAGCTTGAACATCTGGAAGTTCATGGTTCACGTATTGTTGAAGCCTGGCTTGGAAAATTTTAAGCATCACATTACTAGCGTGCAAGATGAATGCAGTTGTGTGGTAGTTTGAGCATTCTTTGGCATGAGATGGTTGGATGGCATCAATAACTCAATGAACATGAGTGTGAGCAGACTCTGGGAAATGGTGAAGGACAGGGAAGCCTGTCCATGCTGCAGTCTGTAGGGTCACAAAGAGACGGACACCACTGAGACTGAAAACAATGTTTCAAGGACATTTAAGTATCATGTAGTACAATTGCACCTCTAGCCTTGGATGCCCTTCTTCACAGCTGCGAAGCCCCCCTTTCATTCCTAGTCCACTTCTAGTGGCCAGGAAGAAAGTACTTCCTGAGAAGTACTTTTGTACTTCTCAGAGAAGATTATTGTAATAGTTCAGCATTACCAGAGAAGATTATTGTAATAGTTTAGCATTACCACCTATTGTGTGCATGTTAATTTGCTTCAGTTGTGTCTGACTCTTTATGGCCCTATGGACTGTAGCCCCCAAGGTTCCTCAGTCCATGAGACTCTCCAGGCAAGAATACTGGAGTGGGTTGCCATGCCCTTGTCCAGGAGATCTTCCGACCCAGGGACTGAACCCGCTTCTCTTGGGTCTCCTGCACTGGCAAGTGGTCGTTACTGCTTGTGCCTCCTTAGCACTTGCTAGGCTATGCCCAATAAATATAATATAAGTCACTGTTTTCTATTTTATGGTTTCTAGTCCAATAATAAGAAACTTCAGAATAATTGTTAAACAGGTGAGCAGCCTTCCTCTTAATATTACAATGGGTAAGTCCAAATGTGAGTTACAATTATCTTCCTTTGGATAAAATGACATATACTATTGCATCCATCAAATGTTTATTGATGTTTCCAAAAGGAAAAAAAAAAGGGTGGATGGTTGAATGACATTTCTGTGTCTTTCAACAGTCTTCTAAAATGGCTTAGAAGAAATTGTACCTCTCCCCTTGCTTGTTGAAACATCAAGAAAAAAATCCGGTTTTCATCAATAACACAGAAAACACAACTGGACTCCCACAAGCTTGGCATAAAAATTCTGTGTGTGGTGTGCATGCGTGTGCATGCACGCACTGTCAGGAGAATCTAAAGGGCGAGTTTTCATTTCCCTTTTTGTCCACCTTCCCCCCACTTAGTATTTCTTTTTATGGTGGTCAGAAGATAAGAAAGATATACCATCTGTTTGTCTATGAGATCTCCAGTGGAGTTTCTGATGAGGGAAGGAAAGTACTTAATCAAGGTTTAAATTATTCATGGGTGTGTGTATGTGAATATGTATGTGCCTGTGTTTTGACAAAGTGTGTCTCAGTTTGTTGTTCCGAAATGGCTTGCAAACTTTAGGAGTAAAGAATAAAGGAGCATTCATCTGGTTTGCCAAAGTACAAAACTGGCAGGAATTTGGATAAAATGCTCCTAGGGGATCAAATGGGCTTCCCTAATAGCTCAGTTGGTAAAGAATCCACCTGCAATGCAGGAGACCCTGGTTTGATTCCTGGGTTGGGAAGATCTGCTGGAGAAAGGATAGGCTACCCACTCCAGTATTCTTGTGGCTCCTCTGGTAAAGAATCTGCCTGCAATGAGGGAGACCTGGGTTTGATCCCTGGGTTGGGAAGATCCCCTGGAGAAGGGAAAGGCTACTTACTCCAGTATTCTGGCCTGGAGAATTTCATGAACTGTATAATCCATGGGGCCGCAAAGAGTCGGACATGACTGAACGACTTTCACTTCAGGGCAGCAAAAATGTATGCATTTACCATGTCCTATAATTTATCTTTTCAAAAATTTTAACTGCAAAAAAATATACTGAAAAAGTATGAAATTTAGGTTTCCAATATTATGATTCAAAAAACAAAAAGTATCACATAATGGTTCACACAGAGTTTTACAGAAATTTCCACATTCAGTGTTATTGATAATAATAAAAAAAAATCCTCCATTATGAGCTCTTTGAGACTTAAAATTCTCCTTTGTCCTATTATGCTATGTTATGTGCTCTCCGTAGCCTAAAGTCATTGATTAGAATAGATCTAAAGACTCTATACAGCCAGTACACCTGAGTGACCATAAACGTAAATTTACTTTCAAAATCAGCCAATTATTTGCCCTATTTTGAAAATAAAATGTCTGGAATATATAAATATGGCATGTTCACATATAATGGTGACTCTTTAAAAATGTGAGTTTGCCCACGTTCATATAGGGGACGTTTGTGTACTTATAGCTGATTCACATTGTTAACAGTGTGGCAGAGGCCGACACAGTATGGTGGAACAATTATCCTCCAACTAAAAGTAAATTAGAAAAGAAGCAATATTAGAGTACTAGAGCATCAAAAACAATCCTTAATTGGCTTAATGTTTTAGTTACATTTTTGATTAGGTATTGTTAATGTGCTTCAAAGGAAAATATTTGAAATCATCCTTTCTCTCCAAAATAATGTATTTAGCAGAAGAGGTAAAAGGAAAGAATTTTTTTTATAATTATTTACACAAACGAATAGAGGCTCTAATATTACACAGCAAGACAATGACGGCAGCTTGTAAAACACTTTATTTCCCCGTGAGACCCTTTATAAATGCTAGCTGTGGAAAGCTGAAACCTGACTGAATGTTGTATGTCCAGGCTCCGGCTGACACACTGATCACTAGGATTTGGGGGAAAATATTAGGTTGGATGATAACGTGAGGAAAGTTAAGTGCTTCTCTCCCATGTTTTGCATGCTAATATTCAGCTGAAGATAGGAAACAAGGTACCCTGCCATTAGCTGCAACTCAAGGAGACCTAGTTTTCCCCTTAAGTGAGAGTTGCATTAGCATACACAAAGCCTTCTATATTTTCACTGTTATTACATCCATTTTAAAAATTGATTTTTTTCAGAACACCCTCAGAGAATAGAAAATTTGAAAGCTCTTACAATTGCAAGAATTTAAGATATTACTACATTTTTTTAGTATTGACTAAAATGATGTTTCATTTTGCATCACTGGAGAATGACAAGCATTTTTGGATGTTACATTTCTAGAATGATCTTGAATATTTAACATTTTAACATGGAAACATATATTTTAGAGGATGTTATGTGTTTGGGCTTATATGATTTATTATAAATTCTTTACAAAATATTTATAAATGAAGCTTGACTTATTTGGAATATAGATGATCTAAATCTATAAGAAAGCTGAGTGCTGAAGAATTGATGCTTTTGAACTGTGGTGTTGGAGAAGACTCCTGAGAGTCCCTTGGACTTCAAGGAGATCCAACCAGTCCATCCTAAAGAAAATCAGTCCTGGGCGTTCATTGGAAGGATTGATGTTGAAGCTGAAACTCCAGTACTTTGGCCCCCTGATGCAAAGTGCTGACTCATTTGAAAAGACCCTGCTGCTGGGAAAAATTGAGGGCAGGAGGAGAAGGGGATGACAGAGGGTGAGATGGTTGAATGGCATCACCGACTCAGTGGACATGGGTTTGGGTGGACTCTGGGAGTTGGTGATGGACAGGGAGGCCTGGCGTGCTGCGGTTCATGGGGTCGCAAAGAGTCGGACACGACTGAGAGACTGAACTGAATTGAACTGAATATGGCTCTATAAATGGATTGTATATTTTTAATAATATATAGCCTAAAATCCACTTGTAAATAATTTACACATATGTCTATTTTCTTTTTGCTAATATAAACCTTGGCAACCCTATATTTAAGTGATTAGATACAACAGAAATTAGAAAAATAAAACATCAAAATGTTTTAACTTTCCCATGTCATATAATTGATCCTTTTTGTTGAAATAAAAAATGTCATGCTAAAGGCAACTCAATATCAGAAAAGCAAACAGCTAATCAAAAATAGACAGATGAACTTAACAGACACTTCTTTAAAGAAGAGAGATGGACAATAAACACATGAAAAAGAATGCTCAATATCACCAATTATTACAGAAATGCAAATCAAAACTACAATGAGGTATCACTTCATATAAGTCAGAATGGCAATCTTCAAAAAATCTACAAGCAATAAATGCTGGAGAGGATGTGGAGAAAGGGAACCCTCTTGTACTACTGGTAGAAATGTAAGTTGATACAGCTACTATGGAGAACAATACAGAGATTCCTTAAAAACTAGGAATAAAACAGCCATATGGCCCAACAATACCACTACTGGGCATAAAACCCTGAAAGAAAAAAAGTGAAGTTGCTCAGTCATGTTTGACTCTTTGTGAACTCATGGACTGTAGTCCGCCAGGCTCCTCTGTCCATGGGATTTTCCAAGCAAGAATACTGGAGGGGGTTGCCATTTCCTTTTCCAGGGGATCCTTCTGACCCAGGGATGGACCCCAAGTCTTCTGCACTGCAGGCAGACTCTTTACCGTCTAAACCAGTGGGGAAGCCCACATAATACCCTAAGGAAACCATAATTGAAAAAAGTGCATGTATCCCAGTATTTATGGCAGCACTATTTACAATAGCTTGGATGCAGAAGCAAACTAGATGTCTATCAACAGATGCATGGACAAAGAAAATGTGTTGTACAATATATGCGGTACATAAATGTCCATATTAGCCATAAAAAAGAACAAATTTCAGTCAATTCTAGTGAGGTGGATGGACCTAGAGCCTGTTTGATATATAGGGTAAAGTAAGTCAGAAAGAAAAACAAATATGATATATTAATGCATATATATGGAATACACCAAATCCTTTGACTGTATGGATCACAACAAACTGGAAATTTCTGAAAGAGATGGAAATACCAGACCACCCGACCTGCCTCCTGAGAAACCTGTTTGCACATCAAGAAGCAACACTTAGAACTGGACACAGAACAATTGACTGGTTTCAAATGGGGAAAGGAATATGTCAAGGTTGTATATTGTCACCCTGTTTATTTAACTTATAAGCAGAGTGCCGGGCTGGATGAAGCACAAGCTGGAATCAAGATTGCCAGGAGAAATATCAATAACCTCAGGTACGCAGATGACACGACCCTTATGGCAGAAAGTGAAGAGGAACTAGAGAGCCTCTTGCTGAAAGTGAAAGAGGAGAGAGAAAAGTTGGCTTAAATCTCAACATTCAGAAAACGAAGATCATGGCATCCGGTCCCATCACTTCACGGCAAATACATGGGGAAACAGTGGAAAGAGTGAGAGACTTTATTTTGGGGGCTCCAAAATCACTGCAGATGGTGTCTGCAGCCATGAAATTAAAAGACACTTGCTCCTTGGAAGAAAAGCTATGACCAACCTAGACAGCATATTAAAAAGCAGAAATATTACTTTACCAACAAAGGTCTGTCTAGTCAAAGCTATGGTTTTTCTAGTAGTCATGTATGGATGTGAGAGTTGGACTATAAAGAAAGCTGAGTGCAGAAGAATTGATGCTTTTGAACTGTGGTGTTGCAGAAGACTCTTGAGAGTCCCTTGGACTTCAAGGAGATCCAACCAGTCCTTCCTAAAGGAAATCAGTCCTGAATATTCATTGAAAGGACTGATACTGAAGCTGAACTGCAATACTTTTGGCCACCTAATGGTGAAGAAACAACTCATTGGAAAAGTCCCTGATGCTGGGAAAGATTGAAGGCAGGAGGAGAAGGGGACAGCAGAGGATGAGATGGTTGAATGGCATTACCAACTGGAGGGACATGAGTTTGAGCAATTTCTGGGAGTTTGTGATGGACAGGGAGCCTGGCATGCTGCTGTCCATGGGGTCTCAAAGAGTCAGACATGGCTGAACGAGCGAACTGAACTGATACATGGAATCTGCAAAGCTGATATTGATGAACCCAATTGCAGGAAGGAATGGAGATACAGATATTAAGAATGGGCGTGTGAACATAGTGGCAGAGGAAAGAGTGGGGTGAATGGAGAAAGACGCATCGACATACAATCACTACCACGTGTGACATGCAGAGCCCATGAGACGTCGCTGTTTAACACAGGGAGTCCAGCCTGGGGCTTTGCAATGACCTAGAGGGCCTGGGTGGGGAAATGGAGGGAGGCTCGAGGAGGAGGTGATGTGTAATGAGGGCTGACTTGCACGGTTGTACAGCAGAAACCAACACAACGTTGTAAAGCAATTTTCTTCCAGTTAAAAAATAAACAAACAAAAAATTTCAAAAAAAGGTACATGTAGGTCAAACACAATTCATGGGCGTGTTCTTCACGGGTATTCCTCAGCACGTAAATGGCTATGTGAGTTGTGAGTTGTCCAGGTTATCTGCTACTGTTCTTCTTTCCAACAGGCCTGTGAAGCTGAACCCAGCCATGAGTTACAATGTATCTGACGATACTTCCCATCACTTAATTTCACAAACACTCCTCTAAGCTGCTTTATCCTTGTGACTATCAGGTGTTTCGCGAATAAGGAACTAGTTTCTCTACAGTTTTCAGAAACATTTATTTTCTAAGTATTTAGCAAGGCTGTTTAGCAACGGCTGCATGGAGTAATTCTCCAATGAGAGGTGAAAAGCATACTTCCCTGAGGAAAATATCAAACTGCTCAGCTGTTCGACACTCTCAGTTATCATTTCATGTTTAGAAAGCCTCTGTGCATTAAGACTTCTAAAATAAATTAAATGAGTGTCCCCATTAATCACGTCTATGCTCCATTTAAAGACATTATTTATGGCTGAGGTTTGGCTGTTTTCTTAGCATTACACTAAATATTTATTGTGAAGCATCTGAAAACAGCTTTCCTTTAGGGATTATCAACACGTCTTCCTGTTCCCTGCCACTGAGAGATTTAGTCTTCAAAGTATATTTTCATGCAACCACCTCCTCAGGGTCAAGATTTACAGTTTATCTAAGAATGCTGCAGATTTAATAGGATGTTTTCCTGGGAAATTCTACCCTTTTTCGACTGGAGACAATGTAGCCTTGTTCATAAATGACGCTAAGCAGTTCACACATGAAAGGTAAGAAGACATTTGAGAACAAACTCTCATTATAGATTATGAAAAACATTTAACTCAAGTAATGATAAATTCTTTATTAGCAAAAATGTAGAGAACATCTAGCACATTTTAGCATTGTCTAAAATGCATTCAAATATAACTATTAAATGTAGGAGGTAAGCTCTGCTTCCTTAGATTTATTCTTTATAATGTTCAGGGCTGGATCCAATTCAGAGCTTCTAAGTTTTCACCTCCCTCTCCACCAAACCCCTCGCCTGATCACTCTGATTTTCTGTTTGTTGGTTTTGTTATTCTTGTTTTTCTGTTTTTAGTCTCAGAAATGTCTTAATTTATGGAAGGTTGCTTTATTTGTTCAGTATTCTTTTTACAGACATTCACAGATTTGCTTATTTTTTCTCTATTAACTAAATCCATTTCATTTCCCAGGATCATAATAGCCTAAGTAAAAAAAAAAAAAGAAATAGCCTAAGTAATTGGAAACTTTGCTGTATCTTCTCATAAAACATATTTTTATTTTTTATTTTTTTACTTTTATGGAAAATAGCAAACATGCAGAAAGGTGCACATAATCAACATATCCATTTAATCTGCCCCCAGATGAAGAAATATAGTATTAGCTGACACTCAGAATCTCCCATATTTCCCATTTCAGCCAATATCCCCAAGAGTAACATCAATAAAATGTTTACTGGCACAAATTAGTTTTGCAACTTATGTAAATAAAATCATACAACATATACATTTTCTGGCTAGTGTCTTTCTCTTATTATGGGCATATGTACAATGATGTTTATCACAGCACTATATGTACCAGCCGATAAAAGTGGATAATCAAAAAGTTCATCATGTGTCCAACGTAGGGACTATTATATAGTTATAAATAGAATGCTAAATCTGTATTTTTTCCTGTAATAAATCTATTATTTACAGTTTTAAATTTTTTTCAGTCACTAAGTCGTGTCTGACTCTGTGAATCCATGGACTTCAGCACGCCAGGCTTCCCTGTCCTTCACTATCTCCCCAAGTTTGCTCAAATTCATGTCCATTGAGTCGGTGATGCCATCCAACCATCTGATCTTCTGCAGCTCCCTTCTCCTTTTGCCTTCAATATTTCCCAGCAACAGGGTCTTTTCCAATGAGTTGGCTCTTTTCCAAATAGTTTTAATATATACTTGCAAATTACTAATTATACTGTGATTTTATTTTTAAGATAACTACATATTTGTATGAATTTTTTACATTTCTATTTGAATAAATACATACCACGTATGACAGAATGTTAAAATGTCTCAACTCAGAGCAATAGGTTTGGGGAAGTTGTTGGAAGATTATTATCTTTTTAATAAAATTCTGCAATATTGGCTTGCTAATGTAAACAAGTAGCCATTGTGTGATTTTAAAAACAGCAAATTAAACAAACATACTATTTGTTAAGAATGAAAGAATAAATAAACCTGAAATATTAAGCATGGAAAAATTGAAATATGAATGAATGACAAAAAAATGAAATGATAATCTGGCTTGCTTTGTTTATACTACAGAGACAACCTTAATCAAATTAAAACATGAAATAATTAAAAGTGAAATAATGTAGCATGTTTCTATTTTAAATTTATAATATTTTCTATGATCAGAAAATTGCATTCCAGTAACCTGAAATATTTTACAGTTATGTTAGTATCAAATTTGACAGTCAGAATGTAAAATATAAACAAGTATTTAAAAATGAAAAGAAAATTGACTTAAGGCTATTCTAATTTCCCAAGGATAAAAATTAATTACTAAAATTTTAGAACAAAGAAATCAGTCTCCCGTGAAATCACAACCCAGAGTTGAAAAGGTGTTTCATGAGCATTAGAAAGGGGAGTGGTCATCAAGAGTCAGTGTAGATTCAAGAGCAAATTTGCCATATTAAGAGTCTCCTTTCATCCTAAAGGACTTCTCTGATGGCTCAGATGGTAAAGAATCTGCCTGCAATGCAGGTTCAGACCCAGGTTCAATCCCTGGGTCAGGAAGATTCCCCTGGAGAACAGAATGGCAACCCACTCCAGTATTCTTGCCTGGAGAACTGCATGGGCAGAGGAGCCTGGAGAGCTATAGGCCAGGGAATTGCAAGAGTTGGACAAAATTGAGCAACTAACACTTTCACTTTCATCCTAAATAACTTCTCTAAGAGTCAGACACGACTGAGGGACTTCACTTTCACTCTTCACTTTCATGCATTGGAGAAGGAAATGGCAACCCACTCCAGTGTTCTTGCCTAGAGAAACCCAGGGACGGAGGAGCCTGATGGGCTGCTGTCTATGGAGTCGCACAGAGTCGGACACGACTGAAGTGACTTAGCAGCAGTAGCAGCAGCAGCAGTGACATTTTATAGATGCAGTCTGTCTTAATTTCACTATGTTAGTTAGAACAGTCTTTTATAATATCCAAACAGGATGAGATGAAAACTGTATGATTAAGCCAAATTGTTGAACCATTATTTACTCATTGACCAGAAGAGATATCCCAAAGCGGCATATCACAAAGACAGACATTGGATAGGCTCATTAATTTTTTTTTAATGGTAGCTTGAATGAGAACGTGTGTCTGCATCATCTTATTTTAAATTGAATTTTCTCCTATTGAAAATTCATGTATCATATAAGATCACAGAGCATGTATGGTTAAATATAACCCAGATTTAAAGTCTCTTATGTAAACGATTGCTCTGCAAGTATTTCTTTCTCAATTATTTAACATAAATTCATTTGCTCAAAACTTTCTATATTTTTGTGTCAAATCCAACAAAGGACAGGTTTTGCATTTTTATGGTGTGAGCATTTGACTAAATTTTTCAAGCCTATAAAGTAGAATTTTGAGTGATTTTTTTAATAAAGATGAAACAGGTTTTTGAATATATATATAATACCATCATTCTATGCTCTAGAATAAAATAATAATAATAATTTTTAAAAGTTTGAAACTGAACCAAAAACTTCAGATTTTATTAAATAAAATTTAAATGGCTATAAAGTATAAAAGAGGTTTATAACAGGAAAACAGTTTATTAAAATCAGGAGGATAATTACCTTGGTAATATAAACTATCCAGAAGATAGAATTTAATTCATCACAGATTCCAGTAAGTAAAGTATGGTCCTAGAAATATAATTTGTGATATACAAGTATAACAACTTATTTAACCAATATACCCATAAATAGTGAATTGTGCACATAAATTGTGGTACCAAAACTCAGTAAAATTTATGCCACTATTGAGGCTAAGGAATCTCTGTGTGTGCTCTTGCTATTAGAAAGAAAAGTATGTTTCCACATATATAGATGTTCAGTTGTATATTCCTGGAATATGTTACATAACAAATTATTGACAGTTTTAATTTCTGGAGACCATACGGTAAGCATTTTGAATGGACTTGTTTTTTTTTCTTACTGTTTAGTCTGCTGTCTAACCTATAGTGGTCATAGGGTAGACAGGATATTCAGTTTCCATTGCATATCATCCTCTACTGCTTGACTATTTGAAAATGACTTATCTTGTTATTAAATAAGTATAAAACAAAATAAAAATATATACAAAGTACTTTAAGCTCATCCCTCAGGTCTAATGCAGTTCCAAAGTTCTGTGATCATCATCTAATAATAAAGTGCTAACATACTCACATTATGCAGATTAAAGATGCCTTATCCTCTCTAGTAAGGCATTGTCGTATCTATATCCATCTTAGAAATCCACTTATTTCTAATCCATTTTGAGTATTTTATATAAACTGCTGTCTACATATTCCTAGATCCTAATGAATGGAGATTGATTCTGAAATTATTTACTTTTACTGATTGATAAATGGCTTTTATCAATGTAATTTTGAAGACAGTTATTTAAAACAAGATTCCATTGACTTGTGTTTGTCTCTCAGATGATGAAAAATGCCTGTGAACTCAGGATACTCATAAATGTGACTATCTTGCTTTCTATTCTATCCACAGCAATTTTTTTTTTTATTTTGAACAATAGGTATAAAAACTGATCTTCATAAAATGCATATGGTATTTTATGAATATTTTTTTTACACTAAGTACTCTCTAGTAAACTCTGCTGTTCATTGTATGTTTATCCTAAGTTATAGTTCTCATATCATTTATCTTGCTTAAGGAAACTCAGACCATATTCTATGGGAATAAGTGAAAGATGCCGACTTCTGGGTAGCTTTTTAAAAAAGATACAGATCATCATACTGTTTACTATATACACCATACAGTAAGCATTTTGAATGTGTGTCAATTCAGTTCAGTCCAGTTCAGTTCAGCGGGTAAAGGAAGGCCTAGAGGAGCTACTCCACGTTCAAGGTCAGGAGGGGCGGCGGTGAGGAGATACCCCTGGTCCAAGGTAAGGAGCAGTGGCTGCGCTTTGCTGGAGCAGCCGTGAAGAGATACCCCACCCCTGGTCCAAGGTAAGAGAAACCCAAGTAAGACGGTAGGTGTTGCGAGAGGACATCAGAGGGCAGACACACTGAAACCATAATCACAGAAAACTAGCCAATCTGATCACACAGACCACAGCCTTGTCTAACTCAATGAAACAAATGAATGTGTATAGTTTTTTAAATATTCAATTTACTATACATATAATATATTAAACATTGTTAATAATATTATAAAATGTCACATTTCAAAAGGCAAGCAATATATTGCCCCTTGGTTTGAGTAGCACGTTTTTTAAGCCTAAACCCATATTTAAGGTAAAATATTATTATTTACTTCTCAATCATTTTCTAAATAACCATTTGTATAACTTTGTCATCTGAGATAAAGGAAACAAGGACAAACTTATTAAAATGCAATCATATAAAGATACACAAAAAAATAAGATACGCACTTTTGGTAGAAAGTAATGAAAACTTAAAACTTAATAAATGAAGTTAATTCTACAGGATAAGAATATGCCAAAATTCCTATTGGAGGGAAAATGGACAAAACACAGAGTGGGTAGACGCCACATTACTTGGTGCAGTTTGAAATAGACTGACCATCAGAAGCGTCACTTTTAAAAAGGATTTTTAAAGTTTTACCAAAGGATTGAAACAGCTGAAGGAACTGATGAAATATCTCACATGTGCATCTAGAGAAAGACGTTCTACGCCTGGGAGAGGAAACTGGAAATGTAGAAGTTTTGGACTGAAAGTGTGTCTAGACTGCAAGGTTTAAGAAAGAGCCAAAGGCTGGTTTGGCTACAATTTGGCAAGCCAGAAAGGCAGGCATAGCAGTAGCTACTGCAAAGCGTTCAGCTGTACTCAAAAAGTAATAGGAAGTCATTTGCAGAGCTTTGGATAGGTGTGGATGGAACACTATGAATGCTGTATTGAGCGGGTTGGGGAGTAGGGAAGTGGCTAGGGAATCAGTTAAGAGGCTACTGCAACCTAATAAGCCCAGAGGTGATGGGACTTTCAAACAGTGTGGTCGAGAAGAAGCAATGGGAAGTGGGGAGATTCATATGTATTTTGAGGGTAGACCAGGCAGCATTCACTGACAGATTAGATACGGAATATGAAGGAAAGAGAGCAGTTAGAAGGACTCCAACATTTCTGGTCTAAATGACTGGGGGGATAATGCTGCCTTCTACTGAGACAGGGAAGACTGACATGCAGAAGGTGGGAGTCTGATTGGTGTTTGTGGTCTGACCGTGCTGAGATACCCAAATGGAGATACTGAATAAGCAGTCTGATGGGAGGTATTAACTCAGGAGTCGTCTACAGTTAGATAGTATTTAAAACCAATGACACAAGATGGGATGATCGAAGAAGTGGATATAGACAGCAAAATGAAGGAGGGACAAAACGGACTCTAGGAGATTTCAGTGCTGAAAAGTCAGCAAGAGGAAAGGGTAAAGGAAGGAGGCTGACAAGACCAGTCTTGGGTAGGAGAGATTTCCAATCAGATTCATTGGTTCCTTGCGAGCTAAGTGAAGAAAATAGTTCAAAAGTAGAGTGGTTAACTGTGCTCAATTTGTTTTTAGTTCAAAAAAAAGATGAAGAACTACACGAAGCATGGATGTATAAATGTAAAGGCAGAATATTTGTCAACTCTTTTGTACTTAGAAACATTACAAGTTTGAAAATCTGAAAGACATAAATTATTAAGCATTATCCACACGCGTGCTGAATAATATTAACCTCACTTTGGGTGTACTAAGGTTTATGTACTGATGCACACATAAATGTAGCAAACCATGAATCTAGGTATGTTATCCCAGGGAGCAGTAATTTAGCAATGCACAATTGGAGTGTTGATATTAGAAGGGTGAGTGGACAATTCAAAGGATATTTTCTAAAATGTCCTAAGCTTTTTCGCAAGTCTGCTTTAAATAAAATATTCTTAAATGTTTTACGTAGAATGTTTATAGTTCTTCCAAGGATGAAGAGAGTCAAGCATGACCTTAAACCTTTTATACTAGAGTTGAAAAGCTGTTTTTATATCCTTCTAAGAAAAAATCATAGACATGGTAAGTATATTAAATATGTTCAGAAGCAAGAATAAATTTTCAATCTTATCTGAAATGAGTTGAGACATATTTTTTAAAGCATCAGTAATGCAATTTCTGTCAGACAGATTGTGTTGTATTGAGTGTATCAGGAAAACAGAACAATAAATTTGATCATTGCTCCATAATAACACCTCAAGACATGATGCTGAATATTAGTCATGTGTGACTTATGGACACTAAAGCAAATGGTGCTAATAATTGAGACCTGGGACAGGATTCAAGGGGTATTATTATTGATAGTGGAAGACTAATTTGAAAAATCCACAAAATCACATTTTTTAACAAAGTCAATGTGTGAAATAATTTCCCCACCTGTTTTATTTCAGCAAAAGCAACACAGAAAAGTTTAAGTCCTTTGAAATAGCAATAATAGATGCTTGAGAATAAGAAGCTAGGTATCTCAATTTTAACCACACATTTAAAAAAATTAAATGTATGTTTGCAAAATGAACTTATCAGAAATAACTTTCTGAAAGATGTTGGTCAAAATTCAGCAACAACTCATGAGGAAGACAGCATTTAATGTAATTCCTCCCAGACATGACCTAATTTGCAAGGATCTCTACTACTTGTTTGGTTATATATGACTGGAATCCCAGGAATGGGGGAGCCTGGTGGGCTGCCATCTCTGGGGTCTCACAGAGTCGGACACGACTAAAGTGACTTAGCAGCAGCAGCAGCAGCAGCAGAACATATGTCTGGCTGGATCAGTCTTTTAAAGAAATTTCAAAATATTATATTTAATTGGAATGGTTTGATACATCTATGCCATAGGGTACATTTGGTCCAAATATCCCAGTGTTTTTTTGTTTGTTTATTTTCTCAGGGAACCAGTTGGTTTTAGAATTAGATAATCACTACCAGTGAATCTAATTAAAGGGGATGAAGGTAAGGTTTAACCTTTATTTCATAGTCCCACATACAACTCAAAACAATTTATATGAGAGGAACTTTTTGTCTTCTTGTCCCGGGTGGGGGGGGGGGGGGATGGGGGAGGGGCGGATTACAAAACAATAAAATCTTGAATTAGAGCTGTAAAAATGGAAATGACACGTTGTGTAGTAATGAAATAAAATGAAAAACAGACAAAAATATAGACTCAAAGGAAACAGATACAAGTTCCGAATCCTTCAATGGCCCCTTCTGTGACTCTGTCTACTTAAATCCTCAAAATCTTAATTTCCATATCTGTACAATGAAAATATACTCTTTTGAAATATTAGGAATCTTAAAGTTTGGACTCCAATGGGACTTCTGAAGACTTAAGATGGTTTTGTTATTGTCTCCCCATAAATGGATTTGATAATGAAGAATAGAAGAAAAAAAAAAAAAGATTCGTGAATTCTCTCCCCATAGTAAGAGTTTCTTTCTCTAAGTCAGAATTTGAGTTTTGTTTCAGCTTTCTGTTCCTGCTTATGCCTGTTCTGCTTCTGACACTGTATTGCATTCAGGTAGAAAGATTCTAAAAGAGAAATACAAGCAGTGTTAGTGGCAGGAGTAAACTAATTGCTAGCTAAGTTGTGTCTATTTACTGAAGGACTATGTAGCTTTGTGAAAGTGAAAGTGAAGTTGCTCAGTCGTGTCCGACTCTTCGCGACCACATGGGCTGCAGCCCACCAGGCTCCTCCGTCCATGGGATTTTCCAGGCAAGAGTACTGGAGTGGGCTGCCATTTCCTTCTCCAAGTATAGCTTTGTAGATATTAACAATAACATTTTATAGTATTTTACCCTTGTCCTATGGGGAATCAAATCAAAAATGTTTATTATACATATGTAAATCAATCCAATTTTAATTTAATTGAAACTATTATTCTATAGCAAATTGGAAGAGATAGCCAACATTTTCTGTGATGTGTCAAAAGACTTTCAAGACTTGAAACCTATGAATTGTAAGAGAGGAAAACTTATTTACCCTCTACCCTTCTTGGTTGATACACTCATGAAATAAAATACAGATTAACAAACAGAAATTTAAGAACACGTATACCTCCTGTATACATTGGAGATACCCAGGGAAACAGAGCAACTCCCTGAAATGGTGCAAGCCACCACTTTAAATATTATTTCCAGAGAAAGACAAAAGGTGTTGGGGAAGGGTGAGAAGCCAAGAAAAATATTTTGGGGTGGCAAATACTGCTTCCCTTTAGATTATAACTACCTGCAATTTCAAAATATTTTTTTTCTTTTAAAAGAATTAAGACAATTCCAACCAAGCACAACCCCTCATTTTAAGTCATTTTTGGCATAAGATTTTATTTTAATTAGAATAGCTCTCAGAATAATTTCTGGAAGTTAGAAATAATGTATTTAAAAATAAAGTCCAAATTGTTGCTGAACAAATCACATGGAACTCTTCTATTACATAAAATTTCACCTGCTATAGTCCTTCTTTCCTGTGACCTCAGGTGCGTACATGCTCGGTCACTCAGTTGTGTCTGATTCTTTGCATCCCCATGGATTCTTCCCCAATAGAAATATACATTATATTAATTAAATTTCATCTCATAACTCACGAAAACACATATAAAAGTTAGTGAAATTATTCAGGCATCTATGAACAAAATGGAGAAGGCAATGACACCCCACTCCAGTACTCTTGCCTGGAAAATCCCATGGGCAGAGGAGCCTGGTGGGCTGCATCCATGGGGTTGCAAAGAGTCAGACACGACTGAGCGACTTCACTTTCACTTTTCACTTTCACACATTGGAGAAGGAAATGGCAACCCACTCCAGTGTTCTTGCCTGGAGAATCCCAGGGATGGAGGAGCCTGGTGGGCTGCCGTCTATGGGGTGAGTCAGACACAACTGAAGCGACTTAGCAGCTTAGCATGAACAAAATACTGATATATTTTTATAGTAAGAATGCACATTAAACATAACACTGAAAAGTATGTGAGAAAACTGACATAAATATTCATGTGGTTAGTAAAATAGTAAGTAAATAATATATGAAGACATAAAAAATAATAATCACCTGAATATTGAAGAAATATGCAATTCTTAATTAAATGGTATGCTACCTAACAAATATTTTGAACTGAATGTTGTACATATGGAAATTTATACAAAGAAAGCTACAACAATAAATTTGCTTTTCTCCAATGTCAGTTCAGTCAGTTCAGTTGTTCAGTCCTGTCCGACTCTTTGCAACCCCATGAACCGCAGCACAAACAGGCCTTCCTGTCCATCACCAACTCCCAGAGTTCACCAAACCCATGTCCGTCGAGTCAGTGATGCAATCCAACCATCTCATCCTCTGTCGTCCCCTTCTCCTTCTGCCCTTAATCTTTCCCAGGAGCAGGGTCTTTTCCAATGAGTCAGCTCTTTGCATCAGGTGGCCAAAGTATTGGAGTTTCAGCTTCAACATCAGTCCTTCCAATGAACACCCAGGACTGATCTCCTTTAGGATGGACTCGTTGGATCTCCTTGCAGTCCAAGGGACTCTCAAGAGTCTTCTCCAACACCACAGTTCAAAAGCCTCAATTCTTCAGTGCTCAGCTTTCTTTATAGTCCAACTCTCACATCCGTACATGACCCCTAGAAAAACCATACCCTTGACTAGATGGACCTTTGTTGGCAAAACAATGTCTCTGCTTTTTGATATGCTGTCTAGATTGGTCATAACTTTCCTTCCAAGGAGTAAGCGTCTTTTATTTCCATGGCTGAAGTCACCATCTGCAGTGATTTGGGAGCCCAGAAAAATAAAGTCAGCCACAGTTTTCACTGTTTCCCCATCTATTTGCCATGAAGTGATGGGACCAGATGCCATGATGTTAGTTTTCTGAATGTTGAGCTTTAAGCCAACTTTTTCACTCTCCTCTTTCACTTTCACCAAGAGGCTTTTTAATTCCTCTTCACTTTCTGCCATAAGGGTGGTATCATCTGCATATCTGATATTTCTCATGGCAATATTGATTCCAGCTTGTGCTTCTTCCAGCCCAGCGTTTCTCATGATGTACTCTGCATATAAGTTAAATAAACAGGGTGACAATATACAGCCTTGACATACTCCTTTTCCTATTTGGAACCAGTCTGTTATTCCATGTCCAGTTCTAACTGTTGCTTCCTGACCTGCATACAGGTCTCTCAAGAGGCAGGTCAGGTGGTATTATAGCATTATTTATAAGTAGAAACAAATGTTAAAGGAAGACAAAGTGACTAAACAAATTTGATACATTATGATAGCGTATTATTATTAGTATTGTAAAATACAATACTTTGGCCACCGGATGCAAAGAGTCATCAATAGAAAAAACCCTGATTCTGGGAAAGATCAGAGGAGGGCTGGAGGAGAAGGGGTTGATAGAGGCTGGTGTTATCTATTCAATGGGCATGGAGTTTGAGCAAACTCTTTGAGGTAGTGAAGGAGAGGGAAGCCTGGCATGCTGCAGTCCATGGGGTCACAAAGAGCTGGACATAACTTAGCAACTGAACCTTCTGATGGTGATTCAGATGGTGAAGAATCTGTCTGCAATGCAGCAGACCCGTATTTGATCCCTGGGTCAGGAAGATCCCCGGGTCAGGAAGATCCCCTGGAGGGCATGGCAACCCACACCAGTGTTCTTGCCTAGAGAATTCCATAGAGAGGAGTCTGGTGGGCTACAGTCCATGGAGTTGCAAAGAGCTGGACATGACTGAGTGACTAACAACACTAGCAACTGAACAGCAACAACAAAAATATTTAACAAACTAATTATTTGTATTGCACTATTAAATATAAAATAATGTCATAAATTTTTCATATAATTTAAATTTAAAACTTCAAAAATACATTTCCATCCAGACCATATACATGTGTAAATGTGTATATGCATGCTTCCAAATGACTCTAACCAAATGGTGTGACATTTCCTTTAAGGAATAGAATTAAAAGTAATTTATATCTGCCATTTCTTCCTTTGTAGTAATAATATTGCTTTATGCAATGTTTTGAATTATTAAACTAATGAATTTTGAGGGTATCAGTTCACGGATGATCAAAGATTCCATGGCATTCTTCCCATAATGTGAATATTGAGCACAATTTTATTTATAATCCTATGAATCTTTAAATCATAGATCATAACTTGAGCATATTTTTAACAATATGTATTTTTAAAAAAGGCTTTGGTTAAATATCTAGACATAAAGGCTCACAGAAAAGTAGTTCAGAAAATGACCCCTCCATGTGCTATTATTACACATTAAAGTTACCTTGTTAAGGTGTGAAAATGAAAATACATCTCAATGAAAACTTATTTTTAAAGGACATGTGAAAAGCAAAGTTTGAATATTTAGAATGTTACCTTTAGTTTCTGAAGTACAGATGTATTTTTCAATATAAATGATCTGAGGGACATACATAGTGTTAGAGGCTTGGTCCAGAAAGATAATTCTTATAATTCACATTGTCATCATATTTCCTACATAGTGAACACCTGTTGGGTAAATCAGTAATACCTGGTTTCTCCTTTCTGCTATGTCAATAGGTTAGCTGAAAACATCAATTTATTTGTGAAGAGGGCAAACTAAAGGGCCTCTAAGCTAGAGGGCATCAACTAAAATGTTTATTTTATCCTTTCAACCTCCCTCCAGTGAATTTGGATACCTTAAAACAGCATATGTACTTGGGTA